>NC_136617.1:6813984-7108984 GCF_933228915.1 Telmatherina bonti
TTGTATTAACCTCTCCATCATAGCCAGACCTGGGGCACATCTGGCTGATATTTCCTCTGTTGGCCAGCGGTGCTGCTTCACACCAGATCTGGACCAGACCTGGCTTTGATGTGGGTCTGTTCAAAACTGCAATCTTGCAAAACATACATCATATAACACCATATATACAACCATATAAGCAAAAGCTTCCAGTGTCTCTAGATAATCTGTTTTCACCCGACTCCCTGCACACATGGTTTACCATACATTCTGTCATCCATCACGTTGCAGAAAGTCTAGACTTTACAGAATAGTCTTACCACAAACGACGTTGTGGATCACAGAGCAGTTACTTCCTCCAGTCTCGGAGCATTTCTGCAGACGCTGGTCGTGGTAGATGCAGTGGTGAAAGCAGCTGGCGTTGGGAGAAGAGCTGGTTTTGTTCACATGATAAACGCTGCCACAGTCCAGATCCTGGCAGATCTGTTGAGCCAACTCGTCTACGGAGTCTGAGGGGAGCGCCACCACGTCATCGCTCCTGTTTCCAGACATCCTGAGAGTCCAGAGGCATTTAGCAGCAAGATGGTGAACATGTAGACCGCCTGAGGGAAGAAGTGGGAATACTGAAAGTTGCATCACGTCTCATTCTGTTTCCAGATCCGGGTGTTACTGGAAGTTTCTGTGCTACAGATTTTACACCTGATTACATAAAATCCTCTGAGTAAGACTAAGATGTGCGTTGGATTAGTACTAAAGAGCTAAAATGGAGAAACAAAGATTTTTAAAATGATGTTGTATTCTTCCATAACTGAATAAAAGAAAATCCTATTTAGCTCTGAGAACATGCGTCCTCTTTTATATCTAAACCTCATTAAAGCCTGAAAACTGGGATTTAACCATGAAACATGACATCTTCAATAAGTTTAAAAGGCAAATGTCTGCTATTTAAATCCATCCATCCACCTAATTATTCATCCATCCATCCATCCATCTGATTATTTATCCATCAATCCATCCACCCGATTATTCATCCATTCATCCATCCATCCACCTAATTATCCATCCATCCATCCATGGATCCATCCATCCATCAAATTATTCATCCATCCATTCATCCATCCATCTAATTATTCATCCATCAATCCATCCATCCATCTAATTATCCATCCATCCAATTATCCATCCATCTAAGTATCCATCCATCCATCCATCCAATTATCCATCCATCCATCTAAGTATCCATCCATCCATCCATCCAATTATCCATCCATCTATCTAAGTATCCATACATCCATCCAATTATTCATCCATCAATCCATCCAGTTATTCATTCATCCATCCATCCATCCAATTATTTATCCATCCATCCATCCATTCATTCATCTAATTATTCATCCATCCACCTAATTATCTAACCATTCATCCAACCATCCATCCAATTATTCATCCATCCATTCATTCATCTATCCATCCATCCACCTAATTATCCATCCATCCATCAATTCATGCATCCACCTAATCATCCATCCATCCATCCATCCATCCAATTATTCATCCATCAATCCATCCATCCATCTAATTATCCATCCATCCATCCAGTTATTCATCCATCCATCCATCCATCCATCCAATTATTTATCCATCCATCCATGCGTTCATCTAATTATTCATCCATCCACCTAATTATCCAACCATTCATCCAACCATCCATCCAATTATTCATTCATCCATCCATTCATCTATCCATCCACCTAATTATCCATCCACCTAATTATCCATCCATCCATCCATCCATCCAATTATTTATCATCCATCCATCTATCTAAATATCCATCCATCCATCCATCCATCCATCTCAACCAGTTCAGTCTAACCACTTATGTTGTAAATGTCTTACATATGAGCTCTGCTGCAGGAGGAAAATAAATATGAAGGAATTCAATTCAACTTTATTTATATAGCGTCAAATCACGGCAATGCCATCTCAAGACGCTTTACAGACAGAGGGGAAAACATAATGAAGGCCAATTCATAATAGCCTATATAAGGAAACCAACAGATTGAGTTGAGTCCAACTCAATCTCCCATCCTGAGCAAGCACACTGGCGACAGTGGGAAGGAAAAAACTCCCTTTTAACAGGAAGGAAACCTCCGGCAGAACCCGGCTCAGGACAGGCAGCCATCTGCCTCTGCTGTGTGGGGGGAAGAGGACAGAAAGACAACAGACAACAGGAACTGCTACTCCCGGCCAGGGAGACCTGCTGAGACAGGAGACATACATGTTAATGATGCAACACTGTTATGGGGGGTGGATAAAAGAGAGAGATAAAGAGAAAAAGAAAGAAGCTCAGTGTATCAGGAAATGTCCCTCAGCAGTCTAAACCTATAGCAGCATAACTAAGGGATGCTAACCATCCCTAGCTATAGGACTTATCAAAAAGATAAGTCTTCAGCCTAGTCTTAAAGGTGGGGAGGGTGTCTGCTTCCCTAACACTAACTGGGAGCTTATTCCATAAGAGAGGGGCCTGATAACCAAAGGCTCTGCCTCCTGCTCGGCTCTTTGAGACTCTAGGAACCACAAGTAAGCCTGCAGTCTGCGAACGAAGTACTCTGCTTGGTATATAAGGAACAATGAGGTCTTTGATATATAGTGGTGCCTGGTTGTGGAGGGCTTTATATGTAAGGAGAAGGATATTAAATTCTATTCTAGATTCAACAGGCAGCCAATGAACAGTGGCTAAAACTGGAGAAATATGATCTCTCATGCTGGTTCTGGTCAGGACTCTGGCTGCAGAATTCTGGATCAGCTGAAGGGTTTTCAGGGCATATTTAGGACAGCCCAGTAATAGAGAGTTACAGTAATCTAGTCTCGAAGTAACAAAAGCGTGAACCAGTTTTTCTGCATCACTCCGAGACAGAATGTCCCTAATTTTGGCTATATTACGTAAATGAAAGAAGGCTGTTTTAGTAACCTGCTTAATATATTTAAAGGATAAGTATAGTTGAGTATCATCTGCATAACAATGAAAGTTTATTCCATGCTGTCTAATAATTTTGCCTAAAGGGAGCATATATAGCGTGAAGAGTATTGGTCCAAGTACAGAACCTTGAGGAACTCCATGACTTACTGTAGTTTGGGAGGAGGACTTGTCATTTACATGAACGAACTGAAGTCTATCAGATAAATATGATTTAAACCAGCTTAACGCTGTACCTGTAATTCCAACCACCTGTTCTAGTCTCTGTAACAGAATGTTATGATCGACTGTATCAAATGCAGCACTAAGATCAAGCAAGATACGTACGGACACAAGTCCTTTGTCTGAGGCCATAAGAAGGTCATTAGTAACTTTCACCAATGCTGTCTCAGTACTATGATGAGCTCTAAATCCTGACTGAAACTCCTCGCATAAATTATTTCTGCTCAGGTGGGCATGTAGCTGAGCGGAAACTATTTTCTCCAGAATTTTGGACATAAACGGGAGGTTAGATATAGGTCTATAATTTGCTATCACCTCTGGATCCAGAGATTGCTTTTTAAGTAAAGGCTTGATTACAGCAGTTTTAAATGATTGTGGTACATATCCTGTCACTAAAGACATATTGATAAGATTTAGTAGTGATGTATTAATTAAAGGGAAAATGTCCTTAAAGAGGCTCGTTGGGAGAGGGTCTAAGATACAGGTGGATGGTTTAGATGAAGCTATTATTTTAGTTAATTCAGAGGGTTGGACAGGACAGAAATTATTTAGACACAAGTCAGATCCTGGTTCTAAGGATGCTTCGGAGACCACAACAGGCTCAACATTATAGGTAGAAGGAAGAGTATTGTGAATTTGATCTCTAATAGTATCAATTTTATTCCTGAAAAAATACATGAAATCATCACAGCTAAGTGAGAAAGTAGAATGTAGTTACATTTTTTTAAGTATAAGTTAAATGTGAGTTTCTCTTTAAGGCTTTTTAAATAATGCAAACTGATCAGTAAAATAAATAAACAACAACAAAGCAATAACATGGCATTTAAAAATCATTTTTAAATTGCTGCTTGTTTCTTTTTGCTTTGATGAAAACATGTTTGAATCGTTATTCTGTCCCACCACCAATCGTTCAATCTGAAAGTAAACAGGTCAAAACTGGTTTTCCAGGAGCACACTTTTATATTACTATTTTTTAGAAGAGCAGATATGTTTTGTGCCAGTTGCAGGCAACAAAGAGACGACTGATTTAACATCTACATGCTTGGCACAAGTCATAAACAACAACTTAGTTACCATAGCTACGCAGATGACATGCAGGTTTATATGACAATGTCACCAGGAAATCGACACACTGTACGGGCTGCTAGTAAATGAATCGAGGAGACTCATGACTTGGATGTGAATAAACCTTCACAAAACTGAGTTGATGGTCTCTGGAGCCAAATGGAAACGATTAAAGGTCGCTACAGTTTCACGTTATAAAGCTAAAAACCAGACCACATAGCTGGGTCTGGGGAAGGACTCAGAACTAATGTTTGAAAAACATGTTGAAGGAAAAATCAAATTAAGATTCCATGAAAGGTTTTTGAAACATTGAAAATCCTGAACTTTCAGTGTTCTTGCAGCTAGAAGAGAAGAATGAATTTGTTTCTGGGATAAACATGCAGCACATGTTTGCTGGTGTTTAGTGAGATCTCAGTGAGACACAAGCTGCAAGAAACTGTTTGTAGAGCAAAGCAGAGTCTGGAGATGCAATGCGGGTTTTGCATTCAGTTTGAGTTGCACCTGCAGAATCACCCCCACATCCTGTGACAAGAAGCCTGCAGCTCGTGCAGAGAGCTGCTACTCAGAGAGGAGAAGAAATGGGACCGCTTCTGCATATTAAGGGTGGGCAAGTAGGACGACGTGAAACTGTAGGTGAAGTTTTTACTCACCCATGAGCTGCTCTTGTGACTTCGTGTCGTTTCCTTCTGCTGTCAGAGCAGTTGAGTTTGTCTGAGAGGATGACCTCTGAAAAGCTGAAATAAAAAAACACTTTTTATTCTCACCATAAGCCGACACACCAAATCACCACATCAAACATCTACCACAGGACTTCTGAAGAGTGGAAGTCTGACCAAGCGAGTAGGCTTTGGTTGAGGTATGTAAATGAAGTGGAACACTCAGGGGATCAAACACGTGTCTCAACACGTTAAACTCATTTCTGAAGAAACACAGTCCAGAGCATGAGTGTCAAACTCCAGTCCTGGAGGGTCGGTATCCGGCAGGTTTGTGTTGTTTTCCTCCACCAACGCAGCTGATTCAAATCAAATGGATCCAGCTGGTGTGTTGGAGCATGCAGACAACAGAAACCTGCAGGATACCGGTGATCCAGGACTGCAGTTTGACACCTGTGGTCTAGAGTAGGAAACATAGAGCTGTAATGCAGATTAAATAATGTTTTAGTTTGTTGTTCACACAGGAATGTGGGACAGATATGAGCAACAAGGGACGTTACAGCCTGCACGTGTGTGTGTGTGTGTGTGTGTGTGTGTGTGTGTGTGTGTGTGTGTGTGTGTGTGTGTGTGTGTGTGTGTGTGTGTGTGTGTGTGTGCGTGTGTGTATGGTCTCGTTGTCTGATGAAAACCAACATTAAACTTAGAAAGGCTCTACGCATCGCTGGGAGAATTAACCCTTTAATGTTCACACTACAGGTGTGTTCACGTCAGGACAGTCCGCAGAACTCAGTCCGACTGGAGACTCGGGTCCTGGTGGTCTGGTGGCTCAGATCCTGGTGGTCTGGTGGCTCAGATCCTGGTGGTCTAGGTGGATCAGATCCTGGTGGTCTGGTGGCTCAGATCCTGGTGGTCTAGGTGGATCAGATCCTGGTGGTCTGGTGGATCAGATCCTGGTGGTCTAGGTGGATCAGATCCTGGTGGTCTAGGTGGATCAGATCCTGGTGGTCTAGGTGGATCAGATCGTGGCGGTCTGGGTGGATCAGATCCTGCTGGTCTGGTGGCTCAGATCCTGGTGGTCTGGGTGGATCAGATCGTGGCGGTCTGGGTGGATCAGATCGTGGCGGTCTAGGTGGATCAGATCGTGGCGGTCTGGGTGGATCAGATCCTGGTGGTCTAGGTGGATCAGATCGTGGCGGTCTGGGTGGATCAGATCCTGCTGGTCTGGTGGCTCAGATCCTGGTGGTCTAGGTGGCTCAGATCCTGGTGGTCTGGTGGCTCAGATCCTGGTGGTCTGGTGGCTCAGATCCTGGTGGTCTAGGTGGATCAGATCCTGGTGGTCTGGTGGATCAGATCCTGGTGGTCTAGGTGGATCAGATCCTGGTGGTCTAGGTGGATCAGATCCTGGTGGTCTGGTGGCTCAGATCCTGGTGGTCTGGTGGCTCAGATCCTGGTGGTCTAGGTGGATCAGATCCTGGTGGTCTGGTGGCTCAGATCCTGGTGGTCTAGGTGGATCAGATCCTGGTGGTCTAGGTGGATCAGATCCTGGTGGTCTAGGTGGATCAGATCGTGGCGGTCTGGGTGGATCAGATCCTGCTGGTCTGGTGGCTCAGATCCTGGTGGTCTAGGTGGATCAGATCCTGGTGGTCTGGTGGCTCAGATCCTGGTGGTCTAGGTGGATCAGATCCTGGTGGTCTGGTGGCTCAGATCCTGGTGGTCTAGGTGGATCAGATCCTGGTGGTCTGGTGGCTCAGATCCTGGTGGTCTGGTGGCTCAGATCCTGGTGGTCTAGGTGGATCAGATCCTGGTGGTCTGGTGGATCAGATCCTGGTGGTCTGGTGGATCAGATCCTGGTGGTCTAGGTGGATCAGATCCTGGTGGTCTGGTGGCTCAGATCCTGGTGGTCTGGTGGCTCAGATCCTGGTGGTCTAGGTGGATCAGATCCTGGTGGTCTGGTGGCTCAGATCCTGGTGGTCTAGGTGGATCAGATCCTGGTGGTCTAGGTGGATCAGATCCTGGTGGTCTAGGTGGATCAGATCGTGGAGGTCTGGGTGGATCAGATCCTGCTGGTCTGGTGGCTCAGATCCTGGTGGTCTAGGTGGATCAGATCCTGGTGGTCTGGTGGCTCAGATCCTGGTGGTCTAGGTGGATCAGATCCTGGTGGTCTAGGTGGATCAGATCCTGGTGGTCTGGTGGCTCAGATCCTGGTGGTCTAGGTGGATCAGATCCTGGTGGTCTAGGTGGATCAGATCGTGGCGGTCTGGGTGGATCAGATCCTGCTGGTCTGGTGGCTCAGATCCTGGTGGTCTAGGTGGATCAGATCCTGGTGGTCTGGTGGCTCAGATCCTGGTGGTCTAGGTGGATCAGATCCTGGTGGTCTGGTGGATCAGATCCTGGTGGTCTAGGTGGATCAGATCCTGGTGGTCTGGTGGATCAGATCCTGGTGGTCTAGGTGGATCAGATCGTGGCGGTCTGGGTGGATCAGATCCTGGTGGTCTAGGTGGATCAGATCGTGGCGGTCTGGGTGGATCAGATCCTGGTGGTCTAGGTGGATCAGATCCTGCTGGTCTGGTGGATCAGATCCTGGTGGTCTGGTGGATCAGATCCTGGTGGTCCATCTATTATCCAACACGTTTTGTATGTTTTGGTTGCTTTTACCCACAATGCCTTGCACTGAACCCACGTTGCTCATTTTTAGTCCACTTCCTGTTTTTGGTCGGTTTGAAATGAATCAGAATTTGTTCACATTTCTCCGAACGAAGCAACTTCTCATCAAACGGACCAGGATTAAAAAAGATTCTGTGAAAAAGGCCAAAGAAACGTGTTTTCCTGCATTTTTCTGTAATTTAATGGAATAATAATAATAATATCAGGACTGTGAAACGGTCAAAGTTTTTACTTTCCCAACCAATCAGCAGAGACGCTGAGGCAGGTTGAGTCCCCTCCACCTCACGGCAGAGCAGGACATGTAGGGGTCAAAACCCCATGAAACAAAGTCCAGGTTTTTATATTAGACCTTTTTTGTCCCTTTAACAAAATGTCAAATTAAGAATGTTTACATACATGTGGGACGTAAAAACGCTTTCTGGTGTCCCATAAGGGTCAAAAGACAAGAACCAGATCGCATTCAGCAGTTTTCCCATGAAGTGATGCTGAACGTCTCAGAATGTGAAACACACTCCGACACAAACACGCCTTCCTGTCGGCTTTATCACACTTTCACCTCCTGGGGAGTACAACTTAATTATCTTTATTGTTTTATTTTAATCCGAATTTGCTAAATTAGGATTAAGTTAGTCTGATCTACTTTAAGACGTTTAATTATCACTGATACAGTTTCTCTTCCACGTTTTCACCAGAAAATCTCAAACGTTTCATGTTTTTATAATAAAACTATGATAACTATGGGTGTAAATTACCAGTTTGGTCACAATATAATATCAGTTTAATGGATAGAAACGGAATGATTGCTGATTAAATCCCAAAAAGCAGCTAAAATATTATAAAAATTTTATTTCTTAATTCGGGTGTTTCAGTGAATTAATTTAGTTTTTTAAAAAGTTCCCATAATGAATCCAGAATAGTAACAAATAGAAGACGACATGCCAGAGGAGCTCCTGCCATCTTCAATATAAAAGTGCATTTAAGAAATGTTAATCATAAATGTTATTGTATTGATTTTGATCAATGTTTGCATTTTGGATGAATATCATCGGCTCGTTGACCACATGATGATGATATTGATGTAGATTGATGAATTCTTACACTTGTAATTGTAACCTGATTCTGTCTGAAGGCTTTTTTTCTGGGTGACAATGCGACGCTTCTGAACTGGTAATCGGCTGTTAATTTGTTGTTTTGTTGTTTTTTTTTTTTACTATTTTTTTCAGTGTTGCTGTAAAAATCCTTAAAATGATGAGAAATCCAGTTTAATAGAATAATTATATGAAACTTAAGTTTTATGTTAAGATGTTCACACAGTGCTGGATGTCGTTCCTTCACCGCCGTGTGCCTATAATAAGCAGCTTATAATAACCAGCTTTAGGATTGTCTGTAAAACTGGACAGAAACTAAAGAAAAGATTGTAAATGAGAATTTAAACAATGTTTTTAAATGAATAAAAATCATGATTTTCACAGAGAAAAGGTTTTTTCTAACGATGTACCTCCAGAAGAAAAAGGGAAAATGTTCATCGTTACTCAGGTGATGTGCAGAAGTTTTAGGACAAAAATTAATAAATATTTACATTTTTTAAACCTTTTGATGCCTGTTGTTGCTTTTCTGCCGTTTTATATCTAATTTATTTATACCCGGATGGATGGATGGATGGATGGGTGGATGGATGGATGGATGGATGGATGGATGGATGGATGGATGGGTGGGTGGATGGATGGATGGATGGATGGATGGATGGATGGGTGGATGGATGGATGGATGGATGGGTGGGTGGATGGATGGGTGGGTGGATGGATGGATGGATGGATGGATGGATGGATGGATGGATGGGTGGATGGATGGATGGATGGATGGATGGATGGATGGATGGATGGATGGATGGATGGGTGGGTGGATGGATGGGTGGATGGATGGATGGGTGGGTGGATGGATGGGTGGGTGGATGGGTGGGTGGATGGATGGATGGATGGATGGGTGGGTGGATGGGTGGGTGGATGGATAGACAGAGAAATTTAGGATTAGGCAGCATGAAGAGAGTTATAGAATAAACGGCATAAATAATAAAATTAGAATAAAGTGAAAAATATATTGGAGTGAAATAAAATGAAGTAAACAACAACAAAACAACAAGGTATAAACATAAGTTAGCCAAAAGAATTTGTAAGTCAGGGTGAAAGTGGGACGAGGAAAGTGATGAAAGGTGCAGGTCTGTGTTTCTTTTTCTTTTTTTTCCACTCATCATTTCTTTTGATCCATTAACTGTTGTTTTCATTTAACATTTAATAGTTTTTTTCCACATTTTTCAAAATTGTGTTTTTATATAAATGTAAATAACTTCAGGCATTAAGACATAAAAACAGCACAATGGATACACATAAAAGAAATCTACTATACGGCTGCAGAAAGGTGATTAAAACAATGTAGATTGCAGAATAATCAACATTATTTTGTGAAACTCTTATAAATAAAAATGAAGCTGATATACATGGAGAACATTACCTTGAAAAAAGCAGCACAGCTGGAGAATGAAAAAGCATTTCTGCAGCTTCATCTTGACAGTTTCTCCGCTCAAAGCTGAACTTCAGACGTGCTTAAACATCAGCCTGGAATCAGAGGAGTCTGCCTGCACCACGTCTGTTTCATCACATGGTCTTTGTGACGTTGCACCAAAGAAAATCTTATTTGTTGCATTTAAACAGGAAGTGAGAACATGTGCTGAAGTAAGAAAATAAAAAGCAAATAAAACAGAAGGTAGAGAACATAAACTTCAGGCTTTCAGCGACTAAATATGCCCGTTTTAAATATTAACTTTGTAAGTATTTTATTCTAAACAAAAGATACAACTTTTATAAACCTGATATGAAAATTACTGCTATGTTTAAATTTCAAGTGAATTAATGTCTGAATTTAACTCACCTGCCGTCTGAAGCAGGAGAGAGAGATTGATGTTTTCTGAGGTCGCTTCACCCCTCCAGAGAGACTGAGTGGTTTAGTTCCCACCTGCAGTCACTGGGTCCCATGAAGAGCAGGAGGATCATTTCTGAGATGTTGTCATGCTTCTTCCTTCTGGTAGGAGACGTCAGAGCTTCCAGGTCAGGACATCTAGGCTGCATGAAACGTTTTGATACTAGGAAAATTTATTTCCCAAGCTGCGCTCAGGTCTCTTAGTTAACACGAGGGAATGAAGGACAAACTATCCGATGCATTTTTTTCTTTTCTTTCTAAAAGAATCTCTCAACGTCAGTACTGTTTTTATAAAACATTTTTAACTGCGGATGAATTCGTTTTAGCTAATTTGGGTTTAAGCTGAGTTCTGATGAAACCGGGAAAAGTGTTTCACTGCCTTATGCTGAAGATGTTTAGTGAAAGAGATAAACTTGAAACTGAACTGAACTAAATCAGCTGAACAAACACTTAAAGGTGCAGTGTGTAAAAATTACTGACATCTAGTGGTACAGATGGGTATAACAATGACTTGGAATCCCAAGCACAGTTGTGAATGTACAGTGGCCAAAACGAGGAACAGATAAAGATACACTGCAGTGTTAAAGCTAAAAGGATCTCACTTCACACACAGTTGTTTGTCCATTCAAGACACTGTAGTAAACCTGGTGACACAAATATAGACGTAAAGTACATATAAACGGATCATTCCAAGAAAACAAAATAAATTATTTTAGTAAAATTATTAGATTTCAATAGAAACATGGTTTTAAATGAGACATTACGTGTTTCTGTCCTTGACTCCTGATTTTGTTGCATGCTGCACCTTTCAAAAGCAATTCAATGTGTTGCAGCAGGGAAACGTCAAAAACCTGAAGGCCCTCAAGGACCAGAACTGAGAATCCCAGTTCCCTATTTTTTACCTTTTCCCAGTCATTGATCTTAACATTTGGCATCAACAGATTCCACCAAAGATTAAAAAAAAAAAAAAAAAAAAAAAAGGTTTATACATAGTGTCCAGAACTTCTGTCCTGAATACATCACATCACACTGTATCAGAGGGACCAAACCAGTTGTTTTACATTTATTATTACTTATTTGATAAAAATTAATAATGATGATGATACGTTTTTATTATTATTATTTGCTTGTAAAATTTAAGTCTGGTCACATTCATAGTTTTTCCTAGTTTATTTATCAGGCCTCTGTTTTTTCTCGTTTGTTCCACCGTTTATAACTGAAGCTACTATAACGCACAGCGAAGATGAAGTTTAACAAAAAAGAAAACCGTTTTGTTTACATTTTTAAAAAAAAAAGAAAAAAGTTTTGTTTACATCCTATTCAGCTGCATGCGCTCAATGCGTAGCCTTCGCCCATTGGCTCCCTTGATATGTAGCCCCTCCCATTGGCTGTCTTGATATCTAGCCCCTCCCATTGGCTGCCTTGATATCTAGCCCCTCCCATTGGCTCCCCTCCCATGGGCTAAAAACAGAAAAAGACAGAAAGAAAAGTTTAAAACTTTAAATTAAGTTTTTAAAACGGCCTTTAGATAAAGTAAACTCATAAAAGTGTTGAAATAGAAATGTTTAATATAAGTAAGATGACTTCGCTTTCTTTCTTTCCTTTAGCTGCTAGCTTAAACCCGCTAGTAGCTGTTTTTAAATTAACGCGGCATTACCGGGCAGTACACATGCGCAGTGTGGCTACGCGCACGTTTGTTAGCGCGAGCGCCAACTTCAATGAGAAAGAAGATGATCATCATTTATCCACGGATCAATACAGAAAGTGAGCTAAATGTTGAGTTTAAGTCTGAACTTCTGCGTGTTGATGCGTTTAAACATTCAACTTCAGCTTGTTTGTGTTTAAGTTTGTAAACTTTATCTGATTTGTTGTTTTTAGGAACATTATCCAACAGAAAGTTGTTTGGGTTGCAGTGGAGAGTGTTTGAAAGTAAATGACTAGAGCCAGCTTGACATGTTTTGGGAAGTTTTCCACTCTATGATCGTTTAAGCCTTTTCTGACAGTTTTTATCAGATAAAATGATCAAACTGCAGCAGGAGCTGAGAAACATGCTGCAGATGTTCACTTCTCTAATGGCTGCTACAAGGAGCCGAATGTCCTCTTCACATCGCAGCTGGAGGAGAAGCTCCTCTTCCATCGCTTCTAACACCTTGTGGTGATCATCATTTATAATAAATTATCATTAACTATGATCAGGGATGCAGGTTTAGCACTTTATCTTCAAGTCTCGTACCAAAAAGTTGTTTAGTGATCATATTCATCTGAAACCAGTGGCAGCTGGTTGCCAGCGTCTGATTACTGGTTTCATGTTTAACTGGGATGTACCCTCGGTTGCAGATAAAACAGCCACCAGCATGATGAGAGGAAGGTCAGGACGATTTGTCAGATGTCATCGTATGAATGTTTTATTCAGTTTATACTGACCTTAATGAGACGTCTTCGCTGAGATCGTCCTCAGAAGACGGAACATGCACCCAGACAGAAAGGCAGAGACAAAAGTAAGAGATGAACATTAATTTGACATGAATTTTAGATGATAAGCAGCTTGTCTTTGTTTTCCAGCAAAGCAGCAGACAGAAGCAGCGTCTCGTCACACTGCAGCTGAGAAGGTGAAGAATGAATCTGACAGAAAATAGGAAGAAAAAACAGGAAAACAAACCGGCTGATTTTATTCTCCTTTCAGGACCACCTGGAACTGGGAGTCCTGGATCCACATGTCCTCATGGAGACCCCCAACAAGACCGCCTGCGACGAGTCCAGTACTGCATCTGTCTGGTCCACAGACTCGTCGGTTCGGCCTTCTCCTCTTCCTCACTGGGGTGAGTTTCTGTCCCTTCACAGCGACAGATTTTTCCTTGGACGTGGTTCACGCTGGGTCGGTTTGCCGAGTCCTGGTTTCAGCTGGGGTCTCCAGGTCCAGTCCCGGAAAGCTACTCTCCTCCAGTTTCTAACAACACACCCGGACCAGAAGGCTGAATTCCCTGCAAGTGGTCCAGCTCTGCAGAGGCTGCTAACGAGACGTCTATCTGCTGCAGAAGAGACGCAGGATGGGAGCTCTCCAGGTCTGGACTTCCTGGTTTACAGGAACAAACATTTTACCAGGGCATAAAGTGGGTTGGGAACCCTTCTCTCAGCAACGTGAAACCTTGCCATCCTTGCTGCGTCTCCGTAGGAAGCTCTGGCCAATGGCGTGCGTGGCTGCAGGGACGTTCTACGAAGACGAGATCCTCAGCATGGAGCGGATTGTTCTGAAGGTAACTTTGATGTTTGAGACAATTTCCAGCAGATTTACGTTTATTTGGTCTGATTTTCTGTCTGCTTTTGTTCCAGGCGCCACGTTGAAACCTTCGCCCTGAAACCGCCGTGTCCCGCCTCAACCTCTACTTTCAGATGCTGTCGATGAGCTCCAGCGCCGACCTGCTCCAACCAGAAGGCGAATACGTGATGAGGCGTGTACGCGCTCCTCATTTGGTATGATGATGATCATGATGAAGCTCAGTCTGACTCGTGGCATGCTGCTCACTGCGTCTTTCCAGCTGTTGGATCTGGACATCCACTCTCTGGATTTCCCGTATCGAGTCTTGGCGGCGTCGGTTCTCTGTTTTTACCCAACAGGAGCAAGGCCGGATTATCCAATGGGCATTAAGGGAACAGGCCCAGGGGCCAACGCCCAACTGGGGCCCATGTGGGCGTATAGCAGCAGTTTGGACACAAAACAAAATGTACATAAAAGCCAGATAGTTCCACCACAGTGTCCAGTGGATTGCTATTGGTACCACTGGCTGAGAGATGTTAGAAATGTTTTTATAGTGTATCATTCATCATTTTTACACTGTTGCGGTGGAGAGGGGGTCCCTGGAACACTCTGGGCCCAGGGGCCTGTCCACTTTTAATCCGGGCCTGGACAGGAGCGAGTGGAAAAGGTTTCAGGTAAGAATCGTTTCATGTCTGAACTCCGCCTGAGGGTCAGTCAGGTCACTCAGCCGTTTGGGTTTCCAGGTCTGTCTAAAGACGCCATCCAGACATGGATGGTGCCGTTTGTGGAATCGGTCGGTGGTTTTTGGCGGACCACCACCGATGGAGTTGACCAACGTGAAGCCAGAAGACCGACGTGACATCCAGATGCACACAGACCATGCTGGTCAGTGACGTTTGGTCCTGTGACGCTGAGCAAACAAAAAACTCTTCAGCTGCTGCAAACGCAGCTAGAGAAAATAAGGATGTGAATCTAACGATTCGATTCCGATCTTTGGGGTGACGATTTGATTCAGAATCGATTCAAACAGATTTTCCATTCATAATTATTACACTTTAAGTAACAAAAGGTGCTAATTACCCAGGTAGTTTCAATCTTCTAGACCAGGGGTCGGCAACTCCGGTCCTCGAGTGCCACGGTCCTGTAGATGTTAGGAGTTTCCCTGCTGCAACACACCTGATTCAAATCACTGGCTAATCAGCAGACTGGTGCAGAGCTTGATGTCCAGCTCTGCACCAGTCTGCTGGCTAGGTCTGATGTGTGCCAAATCTCAGATCTGTCACGTTGTTGTTGGTCAGATACGAGTCGTTTTAAACCTTCATCAGGACCAGATGGTTGTTTTATGTCCTGATGGCCAAAACCTCCACATAGCGACAGTTTATGAGCCTTATTTCCAGTTCAGAATGAACTGGAAATAAGACGTAAACCGGAGGTTTATGTCTGCAGGAAAGCGACTGGCTGAAATATTTGTCCTCTTCTGCCGAAATGAGGTTCAGGTTGTCTGAACTGGATAAAAATGGGGGTTAGCTGCAGTCAGAAAACTCTACAAACAGAAATTTGTTCTGAAAAAGTCATTTTTAATCAGACTTTTCTTCACAGCAGGATGCCGCTGCTCAGCACACAGCGAAGTGGACGAATCCCGGCGGTGTGCAACTGAACGCGGCGAACGAAGGCCGACAAGCTGCAACTCGGTCTGCCGACTCTGCGGTCTGAACTTACCTGCGATTTTGCTTCGTTTCATTTCAAAGGAACGCGACTCGTTTCGTAGCCGATCGGATGTTTTAAAGGCTCGACAGCAGAAGAAGAAAAGCGATGAAATGAATGCGTGATGTGCATCATCTGCAACTCAGCGTGTTTTATATGAAATTCAGAGCCTGTTTTTATTTACAAGTTTATTTTCTACCACAAAATAGATGCCCCCCCCTTCACACCCCAGCCGCTCTGCTAGAAGTAGAGTTTGGCCATGGCCTGCAGGAAACGCTTCTTCCGCTTCTGAGCGGCCAGCTGCAGGACTTCTTCTGGGTTGCTGGTGTTCAGCTCCGTCTGGCCGATGGCTTTCATCTGCAGAGGAGGAGGAAGAGCAGAGGAAGAGGAGGAGGAGGAAGTGGGTCACAGAAACAGGTCTCATGCACAGTAACAGCTGAAGCCTCACATGTTCCTGTGGCGGTAAATTCATGTTGCTCGTCTCGTTAGCATGCAAACATGTTGATGACTCAGGTGTGTTGGAGCAGGAAAACACCTAAAACGTGCCGGGCAACCAGGACACTGTTTAGATTTGCTCTTCTAGCAGCTTTGTCAGTTTTTATCTCCTGGTTTTTAGTTTTTAGGTCCAACTGGTTCTGGTTCATTGCCGCTTTAGCATCTGTTCTGTAACTCTGTTTGTCAAACCGTCACGCAGGTTTTAGATGTTTCCGTTGTGGCCCCACAGCTTCACTACGAGCTTCCTCAGGTGTTACTTTTATTTCCAGTTTAAACATGTTTTTATTCCTTGTTTTTTATGGTTTATTCTGATGGACGTTAGCATTTACATGATTTATAGTTGCAGGGTTTTATGTATTTTAAAGGTGTATTGTGGTACAAAAAACTAATCCTCAGTCCTGTTCCATGAGGGCTCATAATCCTGCAGGTATTAGAAGTTTCCCTGCTTTAATAGTCAATGAGGAACAGGCTGACTTGAGTCGGGTGTGTTTTCACAGGGAAACTTCTAAAACCTGCAGGCTGGGACGTCGTAGGACTGAGAAACTGATGTAAAGGATGAGTTTGTTCGGCGGTTGGTTGTCTGAAGTGAGGTGTGAGGGGTTACAGACCACCGCTGAAGCTAATTTAAAGTGTTATTAATAAACCATCAGAGCTGAATTATAAACGGTGGTTTCAGAAGGTTACGTTCCTCCTTCCTGCTTTATTTCCAGGTTTCTGCACTAAAATCAGGAAACTTAGTGTCTCTAAGATGCACATTCAGTTTAATTTATTTTATATGCAAATCCAGAGGAGATTTGCATATAAAATCCAATCATTTTCCACAAATCCCTTCATTCATGTTGTATTGATCCTCTCAGATCGGCCAGAAACACGCCAGCAGAGGAAGCTCCGCCTCCTGCCTGCGTCTGATTGGTCAACTGCTAGCAGTATTTATACGGAGCAGTGGAGGTGGGCGTGGCTTTCTTCTCGTGAACGTGCACAACCAAGAGGAGATGACCAATCACTGAGTCCCTTCCCCCGGGACATCACTAAAATGTCGGAAGTAAAAGAAACTTAAAACTAATAGTCTCTGTCGCCATGGAAACCAAGCGTAGAGAATGCTGGAAAACTCAAACATGAGTTTAAGTTATAAAAAAAAAACGGCGCCGCTCACGTCTGATGAGTATTCGATACGATAACACTGCAGAAAACTAGACATAGCATCATAGAGCCGCTTTACATTTATCTAAATGATCTTTTCTGCTCAGTTTAAGTCTAGAAGTCACATTTTATTTCTGGAAATTCAGACGCGTTAACGTCCATTTCTGCTTCCTTACGTAGGAAACTGGAACGACCACTCAAAACGTTGTGCGTTGCCGTCCTTCTTTTATGTAGCCGTGGTTACTAAGCCAGCTCTTTCCGAGTTTACTTCCACGTTTTGACACCGGTTGGTGGCGGTAACGCACCGCTGTAAAGGCATTTATAGCTGTCCAGAAACACCAGAAGAAGACAGGTTTTTGCTGTTCTCAACTTGCTTCTTCTTCTGCTGCTGCTGCTTTTTATCTGGCAGTTTCATTTTCGGCTTCTCTGGTTGTGAGTCAGCTTTCCAACTCAACACTGTCCCCCCATGGTTTCAGGTGATATAGCTCCGTTTTCTGTGTCGTGTGACGGATAGCTAAGCGCTTTGAGAACGGACTGAATAAGGAGCGTAACGTTTGCAGGAGACGGATAAAACCGTTGAGTAAAAATGAGCCTTTAAACGTCGGAACTGTTACGAATCCGCTTGCAACACGCTGAACCTAAATCGTCCTTTTTTTAAAGGCTTCCGGTGGTTTTGAACGAAGCTTTGATCCAACCGCTGATACTACAGAGTCTCAGGCTGAACAAACTTACCGCTATCTGTCTCTTCTCGGCCTCGCCCCGTTTGTGGTGAATATCTGATCGCAGAGTCAGGAAGAACATCTGGAGACGTTACGAAGACCCAAAGAAGAAAAGTTTAAAGACGTATCAGCAGTAAGAGGATACGGGTGAGGTATTCCAGGATGGTGACGTCCCAGATGTAGTCGTAGAAGGAGTCCATGGCGTCGTGGCTGTGAAAACATTACGCATCACGTTAGAAACGCCTCTGTTGGTCACATGACCAGATGCTTCCTGCTGCCTTGTACCTGTTCTGCTCCTGGAGAGCTTTGAACGCCGTCATGTAGTCGACTTCTCTCAGAAACTGGCACAAAACGGCGACCTGAGGGAAATCAAGACGAACCGGAACACGTTACGTTAGCGGTGGCATTCGCCACCAGCAGGGGGCGTTCGGGCAGGTTGACCTCTGACCTGCGTGTGGCAGTTCATCATCGAACAGCACTTTATCATCCTCTTCAGAACCTGCAGAAAACACGAAGGGATGAAGGGATCAGTCCAGGAACCGACACTCGTTTTCTTCCTCTGAACAGGATGAAGATGAATCTTCCTCAACATTTAGTAAACAGCCGGTCCAAATAAAAAGTTCTGACCCTAACAGGAAATGGCTCCGATTGGTTCATCGCTGCGTGGACGGCGATGTTTGAGCCACGATGAGCAGATTCATGCGGAGAAGATATCGATCTGTGTCAGAAGGGTCACATGACCGCGTCAAAGAGAAACGACTCAAACGGTCGGAAAGGTGACAAACTGGAGGACCAACACACAGAGCGCACTTTAGCTTGCAGTCCACCTCCTGGACTTGGTCCGCTTGAAACAGACCGAGAACTGCATTTGTAGGCGGACCGGATCAGGTTCAGGTCTAGCTCTAGGATCAGGTTCAGGTCTAGGTCCAGGTTCAGGTCTAGGTCTAGGTTCAGGTCTAGGTTTAGGTTCAGCCTTAGGTTCAGGTCTAGGTCCAGGTTCAGGTCTAGCTCTAGGTTCAGGTCTAGCTCTAGGTTCAGGTCTAGCTCTAGGTTCAGGTCTAGCTCTAGGTTCAGGTCTAGGTCCAGGTTCAGGTCTAGGTCTAGGTTCAGGTCTAGCTCTAGGTTCAGGTCTAGCTCTAGGTTCAGGCTTAGATCTATGTTAAGTTTTAATTCTAGGTCTGGGTTCAGGTTTAGGCTTGGGTCTAGGTTTAGCTCTAGGATCAGGTTCAGGTCTAGGTTCAGGTCTAGGTCCAGGTTCAGGTCTAGGTCCAGGTTCAGGTCTAGGTCTAGGTTCAGGTTCAGGTCTAGGTTCAGGTCTAGCTCTAGGTTCAGGTCTAGGTTTAGGTTCAGGCTTAGATCTATGTTAAGTTTTAATTCTAGGTCTGGGTTCAGGTTTAGGCTTGGGTCTAGGTTTAGCTCTAGGATCAGGTTCAGGTCTAGGTTTAGGTCTAGGTTCAGGTTTAGATCTAAGTTCAGTTTTAAGTCTTGGTTTGGGTTTAGTTTCAGATCTAAGTTGAGATCTAGCTTCAGGTCTAGGGTCCAGTTTAGGTCTGCGTCTAGGTTCAGGCTTTGGTTCAGGTTTAGATCTAGGTTTCAGATTCAAATCTAGATTCAGGTCCAGATCCAGATCAGGTCAGATTCAGATCTAGGCTCGGGTCTATGTTCAGATGTAGCTTAAGGTTTTGCTTCGGGTCGAGGTTTTGGGGGGGGGGGGGGGGTAGATGATGCAATTCTGGATGGAGATCCTGTGAGTTTTGCAGAAGCTTGTTGCTATGACAACACGCAGGAGGTCTGAGCAGGTACCAGAGGAGCTTTAGTGGCTCGGCAGTGTGTGAACAGTTCTAGTTCTAGTTTGTAAAGTAGATCCACATGCTTCACCTGGTCCGTGTAGACGTCAGGGGGAACCGGTTTACTGAAGAAGTCCGAGCAGACGGCTCCGGCCTGGAGGTAGAAGTTCAGCGCAGCAGAGTACTGATTGGTCACTACCGACAGACAAAACAAACATTTACAATCGGTTCGGCTCCAAAGTAAGACTTCGCTCTGTGTCTGAGCGTAGAGGCTGATGTTCGCACCAAAGTAGATGTCGGCCTGTGTGACGAGCCACGACTGGTTGTTGGGGTTCAGCGTGAGCGCGTAGGACACCAGCTCTTTGACGGTCACGGCGACAGCCTCCACGTCCACCGCCTGGATGCTGAAAAGACAGAAAAACAGCGGCTGGAAGCGAGAAAACAGTTTATGGGAAACGCAGGAGCTTGCGATGAAAACGTTCTTACTTGGGAAGAGAAGGTGGCCAGATGGAGAGATGCTCTGCTGTCACCTCGTTTACAATGTCGTCCTGCAGCAGAAAGACTTGGTGAGTTGCAGCAACAAGAAGAAACTTTCTTCAGATTAAACCATCATTTAGGCTGCATTTAGATGGCAGAAACAAAGCAGCGAGGAAGCGTCATTCCCCTGGAAGAACCCCGTAAGGAGGGGATGCTTTCAGGGTGGCTGAGCTTTTCCAATGTTTGATTTGTGCCTTCTTGTCTCTAATCTCATGTTGATTTACCAGGATAACAGATAGAACCTGGAGTTCACATGCCGCTTCAGCTGTTCAGCTAGTCAACACTAACCAGCCAATCACATGGCAGCGTGTAGTCAAGAAGACAAGAATGGACAGACTGGTTGGAGTCCACCATACGCAGGTCATCGTGTCCGAATACAGAACAGGCAGATGGACGACCGACAGTGATGCAGTAACAGAGTTTCATGGATCTGTCGAGTCTTTGTTAAAAGTTTTATGACGTGTTGAACGGCTCAACTGGGAGTGTCGCCATCTGCTGGTTACTTGATGTACAGCAGTCATGTTTTACCTGCAGGCTACATGTCATGGATCTGTAAACATAATGGAGCCTGTTTATGTATGAATCCACAACAAAGTCAGACTAATCTGACCTCAGTGGTGAAGCAGTACTATATTCTATATATAATCTATATATCTATCTAGATATCTATATATCTATCTAGATATCTATATCTATCTAGATATCTATCTATATATATATATATCTATATATCTATCTATCTATATATATATCTATATCTATTTATATATCTATATATATTTATATATATCTAGATATATTTATATATCTAGATATATCTAGATATAGATATATATATAAATAAATATATAAAAAAAGCTCATGAACTGCTAGTGTCCTTCGCTTTGCTGGTGGCTCCAGTCTTCTGACTGGACTTAGTCTCGCATCACCAGAAGACTCTCTGTATTTCCTGACTCAAATCAATGGGGTGGAACGGGAGATTCTCATGGTGATGAGGTGGAACGGGAGATTCTCATGGTGATGAGGTGGAACGGGAGATTCTCATGGTGATGAGGTGGAACGGGAGATTCTCATGGTGATGAGGTGGAACGGGAGATTCTCATGGTGATGAGGTGGAACGGGAGATTCTCATGGTGATGAGGTGGAACGGGAGATTCTCATGATGAGGTGGAACGGGAGATTCTCATCATGATGAAGTGGAACGAGAGATTCTCATGGTGATGAGGTGGAACAGGAGATTCTCATGGTGATGAGGTGGAACGGGAGATTCTCATGGTGATGAGGTGGAACGGGAGATTCTCATGGTGATGAGGTGGAACGGGAGATTCTCATCATGATGAGGTGGAACGGGAGATTCTCATCATGATGAGGTGGAACGGGAGATTCTCATGGTGATGAGGTGGAACGGGAGATTCTCATCATGATGAGGCGGAACGGGAGATTCTCATGGTGATGAGGTGGAACGGGAGATTCTCATCGTGATGAGGTGGAACGGGAGATTCTCATCATGATGAGGTGGAACGGGAGATTCTCATGGTGATGAGGTGGAACGGGAGATTCTCATCATGATGAGGTGGAACGGGAGATTCTCATGGTGATGAGGTGGAACGGGAGATTCTCATCATGATGTGGCGGAACGGGAGATTCTCATGGTGATGAGGTGGAACGGGAGATTCTCATGGTGATGAGGTGGAACGGGAGATTCTCATCATGATGAGGCGGAACGGGAGATTCTCATGGTGATGAGGCGGAACGGGAGATTCTCATCATGATGAGGTGGAACGGGAGATTCTCATCATGATGTGGCGGAACGGGAGATTCTCATGGTGATGAGGTGGAACGGGAGATTCTCATCATGATGAGGCGGAACGGGAGATTCTCATGGTGATGAGGTGGAACGGGAGATTCTCATCATGATGAGGTGGAACGGGAGATTCTCATCATGATGAGGTGGAACGGGAGATTCTCATGGTGATGAGGTGGAACGGGAGATTCTCATGGTGATGAGGTGGAACGGGAGATTCTCATGGTGATGAGGTGGAACGGGAGATTCTCATGGTGATGAGGTGGAACGGGAGATTCTCATGGTGATGAGGTGGAACGGGAGATTCTCATGGTGATGAGGTGGAACGGGAGATTCTCATGGTGATGAGGTGGAACGGGAGATTCTCATGGTGATGAGGTGGAACGGGAGAGTCTTATGGTGATGAGGTGGAACGGGAGATTCTCATGGTGATGAGGTGGAACGGGAGATTCTCATTATGATGAGGTGGAACGGGAGATTCTCATGGTGAGCCCAACATGGAGGGAAATCTCTGAGGAATGTTTCTAAAACCATCTTGAATCCATCACACAAAGGACGAAGGTGGTTCTGAAGGGAAAACGGGATTAAACCCGTTACCAGCAGCTGGACGTCTGACTAGATTAGTCAGTAGAGGATTGTAACCTGGCCTATGTAGACTGGGAAAGCTAGTTATCCTTCCAACAAAGACACGACCACTACAAGCCTTGAAAACCAGGATTTGAAACAACGAGGTACTTGTGGAAATAAACTATGACTGGACGTACCCGGACTATACTGTGGAGTCTGACAAACAGTGAGATGAGCGTCGTCAGCACCAGCGGTTCCTGTGAGAATAAGAACTCATTACATGAACGGCTTCTCTTCAAACAGACGTATGTTTATTTAACCAAAAGTAAAGTTACTTACTCTAAGTTTCTTAATAAATGTGATGAATTTGCTCCTAGAAAGACAAGAACAAGCCTGTTTTTAAACACATTCATCTCTGATGTGTAGAAATGTTCGGTGTTTGTCACAAACCGGTGCATGATGCCCAGAGAGGACTCCCGCTGCTTGATGAGGCCCACCCGCCCGTCGCTGTTCCTCTTGTGCTGGATGGAGACGCTGCAGATCTGAACCACCACGTCCCACAGCTCTTTGGCGGTGCGGCGACTCTCTTTAGGACCTGGGAGCTCTTTGCAGGTGGAGGCCAGGAGCTGTCCGAGCTGAGAGGAGGAAGAAGAGGAAGCTTAAACACAAACAAGAAATCCTGTTAACAGGGTGAAAAAGAAGAGCAGGAGGACGGAAAGCAGACGTTACCTTTATATACGGGTTGTTCATGACCAGAGACGGCGGCACCTGCAGAATCAGGTAGTCGTTCTCTCTCCAGTTAAGCATGAAGGCGACACACTCCTCCCCCACCACCTGCCGCAGAGGAAGATCTGGAGACAAACGGCAGGACGACCTTCAGAAACGGCGTCTAAACGCTGCTTCAGATGAACCCAAACCGTTTGACTTGACAAACTTTTACAGCAAGTTTCAGGAAGTTAAATTCATGAAGAGAATTTTAAACCAACATGGTGCCTTTTCAGAAACATTTACATCATTCCAGACTTTCAAAAAACATTTTATGTTCATTCCTTTAGATAAACATCAGATTTCGTCCCATTTTGTCTCCGACGAGCAGCCGACGTGACGCAGGAGGCGTGTGACCTGCTAACAGCTCAGATGGTCACACTTCGCTCCTTCTGGATGTTTTTAACCTTTTTTTCTAGATAATTCTGCACCTTTTACTGGTGAAGCATCAGCTGAGCTTCCTCGTTTTCCTCCAACAACCCAATTGCTGCGTTTCCAGAACACCCAGAGTCGCACAAAAACCAAATGTCGCAATAAAATGGAAAAAATAAAACGTCTACATTTAAAAACAAGTTTTCATGCTGTAATGAGGAGGTTTTTCAGACGTTTAGATATAAAAATATATCGTAAAAGTCACTGGATGTGACGTGAGCGGTCATGTGGCCAGTTTATTTCTGATAAAGATGGAGTGGTGGGAACAAACCGCGGCAAATTTCAGAGTTTTACAGAAGAAAATGAGGGAGAAAAGCTTCGAAAAGCCGTAGCAAGTTCTCTACAAGTAGAAAACCCCAAATTAACAACTCTCGTACGAAACTTAACAAGCACTTAGCATTACGTGCTAAACACAGTTCAATAAAAACCTGAGCATCACAGTCGTTTGTTCTAAACTTAGAGAAAAATAAATAAATCGCATTTATTTTGCAAAATAAATGTCACGGAGACGCAGCTAGTGATCGTCTCCGCCATGGTGCCCGTCCATCAACCGCCTTCACACATGAATGTAGTTTGTTTCACGGCAGCATTTTGTGGGAAATGCATGAAGGCCGGTTGGCATCCGCTCCTCCAGGGCCCCAGTCCTGCAGGTTTTCCATGTGTCCCTGCTCCAACACGCCTGGCTCAGATCCAGCAGCCAATGAAGTTCTGCACAATGATGAATCATTTCAGTCAGGTGCGTTGGAGCAGGAAGGCGTAGAAAACCTGCAGGATCGTGGAGCTGGACATTCCGGCTTCATCAGCAGAAGAATAATTTGGAAAAACCTGCTTTTAGACGTCTTTCCTGCTTTTGTCTGAGCCAACGGCGTTCACCCACCATGGATCCTCATCTCCAGGTACCCTCTCACCCTGCTGACCAGGTCGGGGGGCGGCCGCTCTTTACTGCCCTCCGCCGCCATCGCCTCGTGAGCGCGGACTTCCAGCAGCAGCATCTCGTTCAGCATCACCTGCCTGAGCTTGGGGGAAAACTCGGTGACGAGCTCCAGGCAGGCGGAGAAGAGCTGCCGAGCGTGGGCGAAGTCCTGAGACGAGACAACACGCAGCAGCAGGGTCAGCGTTGGAGCAACCTTTACTTTCCTCGGGACGCCGGCGATCAGGAGTCACACCTTTATGGAAATGCAGTGGAGTCCTTTGGCCATGAGGATGTACACCAGGTCCTTGGTCAGGTTGTCCTTGATGCCGAGGATCACGTTGATGTAGTCTGGAGGAACCTCCCACTGAACGTAAACCAGCAGGAGGTGCGTTAGTTTCATCATGAAGATGTTTCATGTTCACAAACCGTGCAATACCACCTTGCTGTTGACTCTCCAGAAGGGCCGCTCCGCCATGCCGTGGAGCTCGATGAGGATCTGTCTGATCCTGCGAGGATCCAGCGAAAGGATGAGCTGCTGCTCCAGCTGCCCGATGTTCACGCTAGCCGAAGCTGCGGAGCGAAAAACCTCAGTGAAGCGGAATCCGAGCGGAAACAGCTGCAGACTGACAGCAGCGCTGTACCTGGAATGTCGTAGAAGGACGGCAGAGGTTTGGCGCTGAGGTTGATGGTGGCCGAGCGCCGCCTCATCTGCTCCACCAGGACCTTCCTCTCCTCCTCCTTCAGCAGCTCCAGGAAGAGCTTATGAGAGGAAACCACAAAGACCAGAGACAGATCCTCCAGGCCTTCACACAGAGTCCTGCACCCAGGAAGAACAGGTTCTACGTCAGACCTGCATGTTTACGTCGTGTGAATGTTTGTGGGGGGGTGCACCTCCATGCAACACGTGCCGATCCAATTACGACTCGTAAATGTTCAAAAACAATCCTCCTTAAGTGACAGAAACGCAGCTGTAACCGGGTTATGGACTCTAGCTAAGGCTGGTGGTCGGGTTTCCCACTGCGGTGATGCACGTGAACGCATCTTCAGCAATGCGCCTTCCCCGTTACTTCCGACCTCCCGTGATTATTGATAAATTAAAGGCGTGCACGCCAAAGGTGACAGGGTTTTCTGGCTCCTGGGATGGACGAGGTGTTGGAAAGAGAGGAGGGTCGGTGGTGGCGTCCTGAGCGCCGTTTGAGCTGGAGACCATGTTGAGGAGCTAAACATTTATTACAGTATACGACTGTACATTATTGTATATTATTATTACTGTATATTATTAAAAAGTCTTTTTAAAAAATGGCTTGTTTCATAAAACATTATTGTTTTTACTAGCTATTTTTGACTCTGTTCCTCAGTTGCCACACCTACCTGCTCATGTAATCTGTCCTAGGTTTGGGACTGATGGTGATTTAGGTTTATCGTATCTTTACACCAACAGTAGAGGTAGAACTTGGTTACACAGCTGTAAAGTGTTGGGAAGCCAAAAGACGCCTACCGCCCAGACAGAAAGCAGCAGTTAGCAGGAAGCTAACAGCTAACCTTGCAGCTACCGCCACTGACATTCATCATCAGGTCCAGAGGCGGCGTTTAGAAAACGTTTTTGTTTTTATGGACATGGGAACAGAGGAGACCTGGACAAGACTTCCTGCATCAGGAAGCTGCTTCAGACCAGTTTCAGCTCTGTTCCAGCCCAGTTCGAGGAGCTGCTTGTAGCGAACTTCCTACGGAAATGTCCAGAGACAATATGACAAATGTTTTACTTGTGATTCCACAATAAGAGGTAAACTTGTTTGGTTTCTACAATGAATGGATATAAAATGGAGTTTAAAGGAGGCAGAGTGGGAAAAAAAACAATGCAGGAAAATCCTGATACTTTCATCTAATCACAGTACCCTGAATCCGAATCGAATCGAATCGAGAGGTACCCAAGATGCCAGAACCCGACGGTTACGTCACTCACTTCATGAAACGGGCCATGTGTCTTCTGGACGTCTCAGATGGACGTTCCCTCTCCAGAGAACGAGTGCAAACCTGCAGGAAACAGAAGCAAACCTGAGCAGAGTTCTCGCGGCCGCTCAGCTCCACTACAGTACAAACCATAGACTGTATATAAAAGATGGACGGAGCCTCCGTGACGTCATCCGTAGGTTTCTGAAGAGCTGAATTGAAGCTCGGTGGGCGGTTCCTACCATCACCATCTTGGCAGCGTCATGCGTGTCGTCTCGCCCAGAAAATACAAATATGAGCACAGAGGTGGAGCTGAGAGGGGGGCTGTGAGCGTCGTGGTGGATGATTGACATCGAGCGAACTCCGAGCTTTCTGTAGCTAAGAGCTAACCCGGAGATAACTGGAGCTAACCAGCTAACAGAGGTTAGCGGGCTAAAGCTAAGTCACGTTGTTAACCGGCTAAACACTGCAGGGGTGTCAAACTCCATTTCTAGAGGGCCGGTATGCGGCAGGTTTTTGTTGTTTCCTTCAACAACACAGCTGATTCAAATGGAGCCAGCAGCTTCTTGTAAACCCATTTATGGATTTCAGTCAGGTGTGTTGGAGCATGGAGACAACAAAAACCTGCTGGATACCGGCCCTCGAGGACAGGAGTTTGACACCCCTGTTCTACATCCTTCTGACTTGAAGCAGGAGATCGGGTACCTGTCAATCAAAAGGACACGCCCCTGAATATGCCGAATTTTGAGATTAAATTACTTTTAAACGGGCGAGTTAGAAAAAAATTCACTCCCCCCACAGTTGTCATGAAGGTAAACCTGAGCTATTAAACCTAAAATATTTATTTCTGCTGTAAACATGTTTATTTCTGCTGTGAAGTTGGTCTCTTTAACATGGGAGTCCATGGGGATTTGCTCATTGAGTGACTCTGCATGCAAAGCGTTCAGGATCGTTTCAGCGTGAATACCTCCAAAATGAAGTCCACCATCTGTTTGCTGGGTTTGAGGAGCAGCTGCTGGAAACGGACACTGAGAACTTCTCCTTCCAGAACATCTCGGACGGCGTTGCAAACGCAGAGCTTATGACACACTTGGTCCAGACCAGACTCCCTGCTCGGAGACAAACGTCTGCTTAGAGCGTGGTCCAGTTTAGGACCGGTACTGGTGGGATTCTGTTCCGTTTGTGTTGGTGGTCTCACCCTTGTTGGACTTTGTACAGGAACTCCCGGAGAACGGATCGCCTGAAGCTGTTCGGTAAACTGCGGACTGTGTTGTCTTTGATGAAGGCTTCGATGACGGCCTGTAAAGACGAAAGAACCAGAACCTCTTTAAACCGGCATCGCAGTCCGGATCCAGACACCCGACCTCGTGAGAAACCTTTAAAAAGGTCCTGATCAGTCATCTCTGTGGGCTCCATGTGGACTCAAAGACATCCTGGTGTAAATGGATCCACGCTTCGTGGTGTTTCCACCTAATCGTGAACATGGAGCTGAAATGAAACGCGTAAGACCAGGAAAAGTTTGTTCCGTCGACAGAAAACCTGAGAAATTCCACTTTCTGGATGTTTAGAAAATCATTTGGGGGGAAAAAACAAACAAACTTGGGTTTGTTGTTTTGCAAACTGTTCATGGATGCAAAGATAAAAACTGCCGACACGACTCTGGAGGCGCTGATGCTGATTGATTTGTCATCATCCAATCAGATAAAGGTGTAAAGACAAATCAGCATCTGCGTTCTAATTGGACCGTTTGATTTGTCACCATCCAATCAGACCAAACGGTCCAATTAGAACGCAGATGCTGATTTGTCTTTACACCTTTATCTGATTGGATGATGACAAATCAAACGGTCCAATCAGAGCGCAGATGGCTTCATGTCCTCCAGAAGATTTAAAAACATGATTTGTGTTTATTTCTGGAACTCACGTTGGATATATTTTATATTTTAGTACATAAAGTAACATTTAAAAATCACACTTTTCTGCTTTCAGTCCCTTTTAGTCACTGGATGATGTTTAGGTGATGCATGTTGTTGTAAACAAACCCATTCTGGTCTTTTTATTTCATCCATTTGCTTCTAGTCCCTCATATTTATCAAGTTTTAGATTATTTATCTTTTTTTTTTTTAATTCAATCATGGTGAATTTTTCCTATGTTTTTCTTTTGCTTATTTTTTTCCACTACTTGTTTTGTTTGATACCGTCTTTAATAAATTCGAGGGTTAAAATTGTTACACATGAAAATAAAAGTTTTCTTTTTCATTTCCTAACATAAAAACTTTTTCCTCTCTTATAAATAGCAGTTTATTTACTGAACACTCAGCAGGAGCCGTGTTGTCTCTGATAACCCCCCCCGCTGGGAGGAGGGGTCGCGTCTACCTGTGGCGGGCGTTACGTGTCGTTAATGGGACGGTTTTTCTGTTTTACGTTCAACCGACCGCGTCGACACCATGGTTCGTTTTGCTTTCTGAAACACAAACAACGGTAGGAAAATAAAAAACAGGATCTTCAGAGGAATGTGGTGAAAGCGCAACCAGCAGCGTCTTGTGGATGTTCATCGCTGCGTATTTTCTAATTTCATTTTTCTATTTTAGTTTCTTCATTTTTTAACGTTTTTCTTCACAACTGGCTGCTTTTCATTTATATTCAGTCCAGTTCTGGTTCCAGTTCTGGTTCCAGTTTGGACGGGAAACTGGGAGGAAAGGCTGAGATGGGACACAAGAACTGGACTGAAGACCAGCAGCAGGTCTGATGGAGAGACGGATCCTCTCCAGAACCAGGACCTGAACCGGTTTGATGGAGGGACGGATCCTCTCCAGAACCAGGACCTCAGGGGGTCCGATGGAGGGACAGATCTTCTCCAGAACCAGGACCTGAACCGGTCCGATGGAGGGACGGATCCTCCCCAGAACCAGGACCTGAACCGGTCCGATGGAGGGACGGATCCTCCCCAGAACCAGGACCTCAGTGGGTCTGATGGAGAGACGGATCCTCCCCAGAACCAGGACCTCAGTGGGTCTGATGGAGGGACGGATCCTCCCCAGAACCAGGACCTCAGTGGGTCTGATGGAGGGACGGATCCTCCCCAGAACCAGGACCTCAGTGGGTCTGATGGAGAGACGGATCCTCTCCAGAACCAGGACCTCAGGGGGTCCGATGGAGGGACAGATCTTCTCCAGAACCAGGACCTGAACCGGTCCGATGGAGGGACGGATCCTCCCCAGAACCAGGACCTGAACCGGTCTGATGGAGGGACGGATCCTCCCCAGAACCAGGACCTCAGTGGGTCTGATGGAGAGACGGATCCTCCCCAGAACCAGGACCTCAGTGGGTCTGATGGAGGGACGGATCCTCCCCAGAACCAGGACCTCAGTGGGTCTGATGGAGGGACGGATCCTCCCCAGAACCAGGACCTCAGTGGGTCTGATGGAGAGACGGATCCTCCCCAGAACCAGGACCTCAGTGGGTCTGATGGAGGGACGGATCCTCCCCAGAACCAGGACCTCAGTGGGTCTGATGGAGGGACGGATCCTCCCCAGAACCAGGACCTCAGTGGGTCTGATGGAGGGACGGATCCTCCCCAGAACCAGGACCTCAGTGGGTCTGATGGAGGGACGGATCCTCCCAGTCTCCAGAACAGCTGTGAAAAATGATTCTGGTCCAGAACCGACAGAAATCTTCTCTAAGAGGCGTCGGACCGATGAAGCGGCTCAGACCGGATTTTCCCTTCGGCTCCTTGGACCGGGACCGACTGGTTCTGACCCACACTCCCTCCATCAGACCTGGTTCTGACTGGATCTATGTTACGATCCCCCGTCTCCTCATGTTTCAAAGCGTGTCGTCGGACCTGGTGGTTGTTCTCCCGGATCAGACTGTTGATCTGGTCGTACTGGGTCGTCGGGTCGGCCGGGTCGCAGTCGCCGCTTAAAGCCCTGCAGGCGTTCCAGTATCCGGCGAGGCGCCTCTCATCCAGGTGGACGTGGACCGTCTCCTCCAGCTGGAAGGAACAGTCGACACTGTAAACCCTCGTCTGCAGTTTCAGCTTCGTGGGAGAACTGGGAGAACTTTCAGACCTTCTTCAGGATTTCCTTCGTCTGTCGGAAGTGATCGCGAGCTTTCGCAAACGCTGGCAGGTCCGTGCAGCCTCGCTGGAAGAAGATTCCCCCCACGTCGTAATGCACCTGAGGAAGAAGAGAAGAAGGTAAACCCACCTCGTCCGCCACCGCCGCCACCAATCAGAACGACGTCGCTGCAACAACCTGGCAGTGCAGCTCGTCGGCGCTGATCCGGAGGCCCGCCGTGGACGACTCCGTTTCACCGTTGGCGTCCGCCTCGGCCGCCAGGAGGTCCAGAGTCCTCAGGGTGTGGACGTAGAAGTCCTTCTTCAGCTGCAGAGCTCCTTCCAGGACGCTGATGGAGTCGGCGGCTTGCTCTTTCAGCTGATCAGAAAACCAAAGTCACGTGTTTGATGGTTTTATTCCTGATCAGATCGGTGTGATTGATGACGTCGTCTCACCACGGCCAGGATGTTCTCTGTCATTTCTTTCTCCTGCTGCACGATGTTCAACCTGCATGAGAGAACAGGAGATCTGTGTGGAGCGACGCTTTATGTCAACATTTCCAGCTGCCGGCAGGTCTCTGGCAGGCGGCGACCATCAAAACTCAGAAACAGACTAAATTACCTCCAGAAACCAGTTTATACTGGTTCTAAAATCAACAAAGAGGAAGGAAGAGTGTTTACATGTTCATCTGATGAGGTCCGGGTTTGGTCTGTTTCTCTGGAAAGCTGCTCAGCACGATGGTTCGGATTGCCCTTTGCAACACACACATGCACAAAGTTAGACACCGACTAATTCCTGGATTAAAAGGGTACAGACTAATTCCTGGATTAAAAAGGTACAGACTAATTCCTGGATTAAAAGACACCAACTAATTCCTGGTTTAAAAGGGTACAGACTAATTCCTGGATTAAAAGACACCGACTAATTCCTGGATTAAAAAAGGTACAGACTAATTCCTGGATTAAAAGACACCGACTAATTCCTGGATTAAAAAAAGGTACAGACTAATTCCTGGATTAAAAGACACCGACTAATTCCTGGATTAAACGGGTACAGACTAATTCCTGGATTCAAAGACACCGCCTAATTCCTGGATTAAAAGGGTACAGACTAATTCCTGGATTAAAAGACACCGACTAATTCCTGGTCCAAAAAGTGTTGAATAAAACGAGTCTTTGTTTTCATCTGCTTCAAACACACGCCGTCTCATCTTATTATTCATCTGGTTCACTCTTAGTTTCCTCACCAGCGGTTGTAGATGATGACGGCCATGGCGGTGGTGGGCGGCAGAGTGGAGAGGTCCAGGTCCACATGTTTCACGCCCGGCGGCACTTTGCTGACACACAGCAGCTCGTTCAGCAGCATGTTGAGGACTGGGATGGTCAAACTGGTCGGGAGGAAGCATGTTCAGATATCACACAGATGATCATAGAACATGAAGGAAAATTTGGACCAAGCGGTCTCTTTTCTGATTTCAATGTTACAGGTTGCCTGTTGGATCGGTACAAAACAACTTTTCAGTCATTTTCACACCAAAAATAGGATGTTTTAGTTTTAGTACCTGTTAAAAACAGACAAGACTCGGTGCTCTGGAGCTGACAGTGTAAAAAGAACGGGTCCAGAAGCAACAGGACATGAGCCTGGTACGACACCGTTTGCTCTCTGTGGGTCCAGCTGAACTAGAAAAACTCTATTTTATGATTTTATACAAGCTCAGATCTTACAAGCAACCTCAGAGTTCAGGCCGATCTTCTCTGTTCTTCTTTCTGCCTGAAGTTTTATTTTAATATTTTGAGGAAAAATAAATAAATCATGAGAGGCATCTGTTGCGTTACATCCTCATATTCAGGCGGAGAACTGACAAACGTCGTGCTGCAGTTTCTGAGCCGCCGTGTGAGACATCACGTCTTGAAAAACTACATTTCTGGAAGAAAAACGTAAGGCGAGCCCCCCTGAGCCAGCAGCCTGAAGGGAGCGTACCCAGGTGTTGTGTTTTCCGTCTGTGTCGAGCTGAACTCGCATCAACATCACCCAGAGGAGATATGTGACGCTGGACATAAAGACCAGACGTAAACGGACCAGCGATCGCCCACCTCACCCTTTCTCAAGCGAATCCAGATCCCACTTCAAGTGTGCGGCTACTTTCAGCGCCAGCAGCTTCAGGGTACGGTTCCTGCGGTTGTCCACCGGCGGCTGCACCTGATTCTGCTCGTTCACCGACGGCTTGGACGCCTGCTCCAGGAACTGGACGATCAGCTGAACTGGTGTCGGGTCTGTTGGAACACACAAACACTCAAACAGAGCTCCATCTTTGCTCGTGTTGGTTCGGATGGCGCTGCAGAACACCGACCAGGATTAGATTTCTGCAGGTGTTTCTCCAGCAGGCTGCTGTCCAGGAGGAACTCGAACCAGGAGACCTGAAGAGGCGTGCCGGGCCGACTGCTGGTTACAGCCGCCACACGGTCTGCTGCTTCTGCGCTCATCCTCCCCTAGAGAGGAGGAGACGTCTGCATTTTTATTTAAACACATTTTACATGCCGATAACCTCACTGATGAAGTAAACTGTATCGATATGCCCTGCATATTAATGATCCTTCTTAATGAGGGCTGCAAGATGGGGTAGAAATTAACTACACATTTATAAAGAGGTAATATAATGTAATGATTAATATTAAATTACAAACTAATTGGCATTTAAATGTAGAGCTGTGACAATATGCTTTTGTCGCGATTCGATTTAAAATGCAATTTTCGCAATTCTTCGATATAGCTGATTTTTGTCAATTAAAAACAAAAGGTAGAAAACTTCTTTTTGCTCGTCATTTTTCTTGATTTCAATGAGGAAAAAAAACAACACAGTAGACAGACCATCATTCTGCTGCTATAATACCCAAGAAGACAAGTAAAAAGATCAACAAAAGCAGTAAAAATGACAAACATTTTGTTATGGATTACATTTCGGACCGATAGTTTAATTAATTAATTAATTAAACTAAAGGTGCCACTTTAGCTTTTACTAGGTGAAAATCGTTAAAAATGAGCTTCTATAGCTGGCTTTGGGTAAAGAAGTCTGCTAAATGACTGTAAAATAGAATATAATAGAATAGAATCTGTATAATGTGGCTTACTGGACTTTTTTAATTGCAATGTTTTTATATTCAATGCCATTTTTATTATTTTCTTAAAATTTCCATCTGCATCATTTAAATGATGATATTAACGCTTATATTGAATATATTATCTAAACTAAATCGTCTACTTTCTGCTTCATCTTTATTTTATTTAACAAAGCTTATTTTTAGCTGTAGCGATAATATGGGGGGCTTTGTTTTTTGTTGTTTCACGTCCCGACTTGGCGGTGATTTCCACGTTTTCCGCCAGAATCATTACCGTTTATTTTTACATGCGAGGTTCGGGCCGCCACGCATATTAAATCAAGCGCACCTTTTTGTTTTCTGAGGCTGCGCAGTTTGCCTAACATTCCGGCTAACTAGCCAGTTTCCCGCCTCCTCCGCGACACACCAGCTTACCTGGAGAACCCGAATGAACACCCACAGGATAAAAAAAAAAAGACCAAATGTGCACAGAAATCTCAGAAAATGGTGCTGAAGATGCTACACAGACTGATTCTCACATAATTCATTCTGTACTTCGCCATTTCTGTGTCGTAATTCCGGTTCCGGGAGACGCACTCTGCGCCTCACTGCGCAGACTCCATTTATGATGCGTTCAGGTACCACCGCCTGCGCTGTAATTAATAACACCTGTTGTCTTACACCGTAAACTACAAGATAACCACATAACTCATCAATTTACACAAGTTACGAAAAAATTAACACCAATCAGCCCTCACTTATTAAACATTTACACATTAATAATTAAAAGGAGTAACAATTTAAATTTTATTTATAACTTCAATTCTTTCACAGAATTTACAAGTCTTCAAAAAGAAAAAAGAGAGACAGCAAAAGAGAATTGTAAAAAGAGCAAAAAGGGACATTGGACACTAATGAGCAGAGAAAGTGGCTATGAACAAATAAATAAAGAGAAAGAAAGAAATAAAAGGGTAAATACGAGTTACAGAATTAAATTACATTTGTTACAAATATCCTTTGTTTTTTTGCCTTTTTGTTGTTTGAGTCTGAGATTGTATCAAGATACATTTAAACGTCCGTTATAAAAGATTGAAAAGTGGTTTTCTGTGCATTACTTTACTTTTATGAATGTGGAACTTTGCGAGAAACAGGATCAGCTTGATGAGAAATATGGCAGGGGAATCTTTCTTCTTAAAATCTGTGATACCAAACAAAACATTTTCAAAACACAGAAGGAAACCTGGTTGATGTTGTTGGAGATCAGTGCAACAATGTCCCTCCAGAAGTTCTGTGAGTTTATACATTTCCAAAAAAGGTGAGTAGAAGACTCCGGTGAAGTTTACAAAAGGAACAAGAAACATCAACCTCAGTTTAGAAGATCTGAAAATACTGCTTGGTTGGATAAAATCTGTGGATTAATTTGAAAGAAACAGACTTTTACCTAGTCAACATTCTGAACAAAAGTGTTCCAATAGGATTCGCAAGATGAACATATTATCTAAACTACATCTGGGGATGAAACCAGATTGTCTTGGAATAAAGACCGGATCTTGGAATTGGTGGCCTTTGGTTGTGTGTAAAAATGTGTAAAAAATAAATTGAATCATTGGCTTCATCACACAACTGGCTTGTCACGTCACACTTTCTCCAAATTGTGATACCATTAATTGTCTTCTACTACGACTGAGTCACATAGACCAATAAAACCTAAAAAAATAAGATAAAGGCAATGATCCTACAAGAATGAAAAGCAGTTTATATGCTGCACATCCTGGTGACATAAAGCAGGTTTTCCACTAATAAGATATTTGGGAATCACATAACTACTAAAACCTCTTTTCAATCTGTCAGATTGTTCTTTGCTGTTTTTCAGAGATAAAACTAAAATAATGGGAACAAATTATGTGTTTTTGTGCCAAGCGACTCGTAACAAAGATGAACACTGATTCATCCCTTCAGTTAGGATCATTTTTAACGCTGGAATGAGTCGTAGGTCAGCGTTGGGTTCCTCAGTACCAAGACTCACAATGAGCAGAAAAAAGCAGGAAATGTCCGAAGGAAAACTTTAAAAGACCTCCAGAAAGCTGAAGAACTAGTGATAAAGACCAGTTCTTTTTGTTTTTTTTAAAGTTGTTTCAACATTTTAATTTCAAGCTTTATTTCCCAATTTTAACATTTTATCACCTTGTTTTTATTTCTTCATTTCCCAAGTTAAAACTTTTTTTTCCATTTTCCAGATGAAACTCCTGACATAATAAATCATGAAGTGTTCAAATTTTAATGAACAATATCAGCATGTTGTGTGAATAATTTAATTTACTAACTTCAGGAATGTTAAAACTAAATGTTTCTTAAACTTTCAGGAGTATTTAAAGTCTGTCCAAGTTAAGTGTTTTGTGCAGAGCAACACGACACACACACTGCTGCTGTTTTTATCGACTCACACTTTAATTTTCCTGAGTGAACACTCTGCAGATGGATGGTTGTTATTTACATCACCAGCGAGCACACGGGACATGATCAGTAACGACACCAGCACAGCGACCGTCCCGCATAAGGCATCCAGATGACGGCGGAGACGTTACGATTAAGGCTGGAAGAGTTTTTAAGATGAACAGCAGAGCTGAAAACACCCCGTTATCGTCTGCAACATCAACTTGTCTGTTCATCAGAAACCAGGCAGCAAATAAATCCAGACGTCAGGATTAATAAACACTTCAAACCAGATAAAACTCTTTCTTCACAGAAGAGCTGGAGAAAAAACACTTTAAAGAACATAAAACATACAGTGCAGGTCGTCTCAAACGAAGACAAAATGTGACAAAAACCTGAAAGATAAACGATTTTTTGTTGTTTTAGATTTCATCCTTTCCACCTTTTTATCCGTTATCAGGACCAATAATTCATAATAACTTTAAATCTACAACAACCTTTTTAAATCAGTCATCCTTCATTCTCAAACCTCTGGAGGTGATGATGTCAGATAAAACTAACTAAACTGAAGAAAATATATCCTATATTAAACACAAACATGTTTTTTTTTTTTTACCAGAACTGTTAAACAATTGAATTAAAAATAAATCAGAAATTAGCAACTTAATTATAAACACGTTAAAGCCTAAACAATAAAAATCTGAATTCAGCATTATCTCGGTGAGAGAAGCTGATTTTCAGCATGCAGGCGTCTTGTAACAGCAGTGAACAGAAAACCACCAAAAACCACATTTTCCTCCTGATTTATGACGAGTTTCCCGACATTCAGAGGATCAAACATCAGGAATGTCTCACAATGTCAGTGTAAGTCGTCCGCGGATGTTTGTAACCACCAGAGCTGCTCAGAAGAGCTGATCTGCATCGTATTTTCTCACTGAACGCAGATTATTTGTTGCATTTTGGCGAAATGTCCCACACTGAAGCGGAAAAAACAAGAATCAGGTTGATAAAGTTTATTCCAACCTGCCCAACAAGCCGATTAAAACGTCTCTCATCGCCTAAACCAGCCCACCTCGCCGGTGGGGGACACATCTTGCAGAGCCTTCTTTGGCATTTCAGACACATTTCTACAAATATACAGCTGTTTCCACGGCAACAACCAGGTCACTTAGACCTTCCAGGCTTCGGGTAGAGACGTCAGAGACCTCCACCTCTCCTGGCACTTTCTGATCCCAGCAGCTTTTTACCTGCTGAGGACGACTGTGTGTGGACATCCAGGCTTTCCGACCTGCTCGGTAGTTACCAGCATGCGCCATAAACCACTAATCACCTATTTAATCACTCAGTCGTCGTGTGGGGGTGGGGTCGCGAACACGACGGATGTTATCTTGGGTTTCGTGGCTTAAAAAGTTTGAGAAGGGCTAAAAACAAAGCTAAAAGGCACAGCTGCAGCTGATGGAGGTGGAATTAGTTTCTGATCTGATGAAACGCATCAACAATCCTGCCGGTAAACATGGGAAAGTCTGGTTACAGCCAGGCACATGCACGTGATACAAACACACAACTGTGTCTGTTTACTAAAGAAGAAGAGCTGAAGCAACACTTTTAAAATAAAAACAATAAAAAACAACGAAAGGAAAAAACTGCAACGTGTTGACATAAAGTCACCAGCAGGGGGCGGTGTAGGCTACACTGCTAGTGGCGAAAATTCAGTAGAAAAAGTAGCGACACAAACAGGAAGTCAAAGTTTAAGGGGACAATAACTGCAGTGGACATCTACAAAAGGAAAAGATAAAAAGCTCTTATCCAGGAATTCCTTTTCGCAGATTTCCTCTGATCAGCATCAAACTTTTGTTGAGAGATTAAAAATCCTCGTTTTGTGTTTTTTTTTTTTTTAAACTCACAGACATCGGGTTGTGTCATCACGTGCATGCGCCTCGGAACTGACCGAACTCTGACACGAGTCCAGATTACGGACTTTGCATCGCAGACAGAAAAGGCAGGACAGACGCCGATGAGATGGTTAAGCCGTTACCATGGCAACGCCAGAATAAAGCAGATAATAAACAGAGTTCTTCCCTCATCAATCATCTCAGCAACAGTAAAACATGGTTTATAAAACTACAGTACAGCGATTATTGTAACCTCAGTCCGTGTGTTCGCGGTGCGCTCAGCTGTTGGCTGCAGGTTCCAACGTGAAGCTTCAGGACGAGTGACAACGTTCAGACGTCTGCAGGGTGCGGAGCTGGGAACATGGCGGAGACAGGTGGAGGCGCCAGCCGCCGTCAGTACTGAAAGGAGATGACGGCGTTGACTTTGTAGACGTGATACGAGCGGTTCCAGAAGACACGGGTGAAGTAGTTCGTGTAGGGAGAGTAGTTCATCTTTATCTCGTGGCAAAATCGTCCGTGCTTGGAGAAGGAGTACATCTCGCCCTTGTCGTAGACGACCTGAACGGGGAAACACACGCAGACCGAGTGGTGAGTTTACAGGAAAGTGCTGCTTGTACAAACATAAACACTCTTCAGACGTTTAGGCGTTTGATTTAATCCCAACATCCAGTCTTCTTGGACAGAAGTCCATCAGAACAGTTGATCTGGATTTGGAGATGTTCTCCTGCGTTTTCCGTCAGACCTGCTGCGAAGCCGTCAGACTGTCAGCTTTATTTATACATCGCGCTGAAAAACGGCCAACCAAAGTGCTTCACAAGAAAATAATCATCAAAGCAAAACAGAAGAGCAGATAAAATCCAGTCGAGGCGACTCTGCTGAGCCAGAGGAACAGTCTGGCAAATGGAAAAGCCTCCTGGCAGATGGAACGATGCGTCACGCCACGACTGACGCTCTCCGTCTCCTCTGGTAGATCTGTAGACTGAAGACGCGTCTGATTCGCAGCCCTCAGGTCGGCTTCCTGCTGGATTCAGGTCTCTGGTTCCAGGCTGGGGTCGTCGTCATGCTGATTTTAACTAAAACTCATGGACCTAGTCCATTCATCCTCCTTTTGTGCCCGCCATCAGCTGACTCACCTTAAAATTGTGCATAGGGCACACATCTCGAAGACCAAACTGTCTTCTATGCATCCTGATGTCAGCCCACTGTGCACCAGATGTAATCTGATGGAGACCTCCCTCGGCCACATGTTCTGGTCCTGCCCACGCTTGGGCACTTTTTGGAGGACTGTTTTTAGCACATAATCTCAACTGGTGAATTTCAGATTGGAACTAAACCCCATAGTAGCCCTTTTTGGGGCATTTGGTTTTTCTTTGAAAACCAAATCCAAAAAGCATTCTTTGGCTTTTGTCTTACTTTTGGCACGCCGTGCTATCCTACTGAAATGCCTGCCCTCCCTCTCATACACAGCGGCTGCAGGACGTCATGTCTTGCCTAAAACTAGAAAACATTAAGTGTTCGTTAAAACAAACTCCTGGTGCCTTTGATGACACGTGGGGCCCCTTCTTGTGTACATTTCCAGCTCTGTGATCATAAGGTAGTAGTATAGCTGCATGCGACCAAACCCAGGTCCTGGTTTGAATGCATTACTCTGGTAGTGACGGGGTGGGTGGGATGTTGTTGTTGTTTTCTTTTTTGTTCCTTTTTTTAAATTTTTTTTAATATGATGATTGTTTTATTTTATTTATTTTTTGTTGTTTTGTTTTGCATAAATTTGATACATTGCTACAATATAATGTACGATGCCTTTGTCAGAGACTAATCAGGACTCTCATGTCAGTCTCACATTTGTTGTTACTGTGAACTGACAGATGATGTAAAAAGCTTTCCTGCTGAAAACCAATAAAAATATTTTTGATTAAAAAATCATGAACTTCTTCTTCATGAGAAGCTCCTGTCCAGGAGGCATGAGGTGCGTGCAGAAGATGTCTGCAGACAGCAGGAAGCAGCGATGCTAACATGTAGCATGGCAGCGTGAGGGGGAGAAACTCTGCGAGGAACTATTCACACTTCAAACAAATTAGACGGGAAACCGACTCGTCACCGGTGCGGGAGACAGACTAAACTGGGCCTAAATGGGCCTTTAGGCTCTTTTTACATGATGGTACCACCACCGTGCTTCGCCACAGGTGTGGCGTTTGACATGACGATGCTCTCCTCAGACCGGAACACGTTTTCTTTCACATGATTTTGGGAGATTTGATGTTTTTTTCCAGCAGATTGAAGCCAGACGTAGAGAGCTAGCTGTCTGCGGAGAGTTTGTACCGTTGTGACCTCACCAGAGGTCACGTAGCGAACGGCTGCTACATCCCAATCCAGCAGCGGACGTCTAAAACGGTGGTGGGGCTGGAAACTACATTTCCCAGAAAACCACACAACAGGTGCAGCTGCTTAAGGCAAACTCCAGTCCTGGGGGGCTGCTATCCTGCAGGTTTTTGTTGTCTCCCTGCTCCAACACACCTGACTGAAACTCATAAATAGGCTGACAAGAATCTGCTGGATCTATTTGATGTGAATCAGCTGAGTTGGTGGAAGGAAACAACTAAGACCTGCCGGATAGCGGCCCTCCGGGACTGGAGTTTGACACCCCTGGCTTCAGGGATCTGATAAAAAGGGAGATGGTGAGGTCCGGCGGGGGGGAGAGGGCAGACCATGGAGGCTGGAGAGAGAAGAAAACGCCAACCTAAAGGAAACGGGAAGACGGAGGTCGAAACGAGCCGCTTTCCTGAGGAAGCGAACCACGGCGGAGGGAAGTAGCCGTAAGGTTGTCCCCAGAGCCGAGACGCCTCGTGTCGTTTCCTTCCTCAGCTCAGACTGATGCCACGGAAAAACGAGGAACAATTCAATGTTTGTTGGTCGTTTCTGGCTTCTGTTACTTCTTCCACAGGTCGGTCCTCCCTCAGACACCTCCAGCAGCCCGGGACATCCCGACCAGACCTGGTGTGGGTCCCTGCTCCAAGTTTTATTCCCACATCTGCAGGAACCCAGAGTCTCCATCACCGCGGCGAGGCTGAAAACCGTGACGACCGAGCCGTGGTGGGGGAAGGAAGCACCGGCGAAGGTCTGGTGTGACCAACGAAGCAAGAAAATATGTCCAAAGGCTCGGTAGCGCCCGGCGACCGAAGCTGAAAAGGTCAGTCTGTGGACGGTTTAGCTCAGATGCCAGATATGCTCCGAGTGAGACTAGGTGTTCGAATAAGGCAGTGACGTCTGCATGACGCCATTTAAGGTAGGTGGCGCTACCTGATGACACGTTCACCAGCCAATCAGGATCGGCGTAATGAGATTAAAGCTTCTGCAGGCGAGCATCCCATCGAGCGGAACATCATGAAAGAGAACGGCTACAGTTGAGTCGGTCTCTTGCAGCCTCGTCGGCCCGTTTTCTTCCGCTGACCGACGCCTTCCAACCCTCTGACGCTGCTTTCCATCTGGTGAAGCCGCTGAAGCAGGAAGTCGAGCTACAGCCAGGAAAAGCGGAGCTTCCATCGGACGGCAGGTGGAACACAAGAAGACTGAAATGCCGGTTTATGTCCCATCCTTTAACCTGCCGTTTCCACGCTTCACGTCCACCGTGCCGACGTGTGCGAGCCGGAGACTCACGTGTCCGTTGGAGACGTCCATCAGGTCTTTGACTCTGCAGCCTTTGCGAAGCGTCGGCTCGTTACAGATCGACTCCTCGATGATGACGTAGTTGGTTTTCTGGGCGGTCAGGAGTTTGTAGACGTCCTCAGCAGATCTCATGGCGTAAACCTGGTAGGTCTGCAGACATAGAGGAGAAATGTTGCCACGACTGATGCTGCTCGGTGACATTCAGGCTGCAGCGCTTCATGGTTTCCATCTGAAGCTCTTCTGTCGTGTGGTTTTGAGTGAATGCTGTCTCTCCCACCTCCTCCGTCCTCTTCAGCAGGCTGATGTCAGAGTAAAGCGGTAAACTGGTGACGGCTGAACTGGTGCACAGCTTGATGGTTCCTAGCAGCTGAGGGCTTCCAGCGAACACCGCCGCCACCGGGGCCTGGGACCTGCAGGGAGGAGGAAAACATTTTAATGCCGTTTTAACAGATTTAGGAATCTGAGAGGTCTGATGATCCACCTGATCCAACTGATGAGCTCCACCGTGTCTGGCTCGTAGAACTCCTGGATGTCTGCCAGCTCCGCTAAGACCCGAGGGTAGTACTGCAACCCGGGAGACAGCAGCAGAAAGAGGGGGGATTACATGTGAGGGGGGTGTATCTACAGCACTGATGCTTCACCATGAGGACACGGTAGGACTGGGCGATTAATCGATTTTAATCTCAACTACGATCTGGGTTTCCAACGATGATAAAAATAAAAGGGAGTGATTATTTTTCTCTCTGCAGTTTCCTCTCCTGCTGTCTTCAGCTGCTAATCGAGCGTCTCTGGCGTTGCAGCGCTGTGCTGTAAACTCCTCCCACAGCCGCTTTGCTTTCATTCAGACACTGTTGCCAACTTGGCGACTTTCTCGCTAAATCTGGAGACTTTTTTTGTTAAAAGCGACAAATCTAGCAGCTTTTACTGGAGTTATTAGAGACTTTTCTGGTGTTTTGGCGACTGACTTGAAGGCTCATATTGTTCTGCAGTTACTGTAAGGAAGGAGCAGCGGGAGCCTCTCCCATCCTAAAGCACTCCCAGGCGGCCAGTCTCAGTCGGCTCCGGCTGCAGGTCAATGTAGAATAACTGCAGCAGGTTGTGGAAGTTCACCTAAACATAGTTTATACCATTGTCAGCGACAACTGGCTGCATTATTTTCCTATACATAGTTCGGCCAGTTAAACACTGTAATATCCCTCCGTTATGGGGCGTTGCCATAGCAACACGTTAACCAGCTGGTTCAGATCAGCCGTCTTTTAACGGGTGGATGAGAGAAACGTGCTGCAGCCTGACAGCGGTTGTTTGGTATAAAACGTACATCCAGGCCAACGTAAAATAGTTCCTATATAAGCGGTAAAAGCGGATTAAACAAGTCGGAACCGTCCATTAGACCGTTATAATGCACGACACGGAGTCTAGAACACCACGACGCGCAGCGTTGTTTATAAATACTGGATAATTGTGTTAAATAATCCAGATCTCAATTTCAGTCAAAATAATCGAGATTATAATTTTTGTCATAATCGAGCAGCCCTGGGACACGGTAGGGCTTGTGCATCAAACGCCACCTAGACGCCACAACAGCGGACGTGACGAAGAAGTATTTTTACAGCGTAGGAGGTGGAAGTTACTGGAGGTCAGGTGGGGAGAACTGGGGGGTGAGGGAGGGGTTTGTAGCCTCGCTCACAGACCGTTGCTGGACTTGATGGCTTCAAACTTGTCCTCGGAGATTTGGGGAGTTTCCAGTCCATCAAGTCCTCTTTGCTCCTCAGATCATCACAATGAAACCAGCTACAGGTTACGGCGGTACAATCAGGGCCGGATTAAAAGTTTACAGGCCCCTGGGCCCAGAGTGTTCCAGGAGCCCCCTTCCCCAGCACAACATTGTGAAAATTGTGAATGATACTCTGTGAAATGACATTTCTAACATCTCTCAACCAGTGGTACCAATAGCAACACACTGGAGACTGTGATGTAACTATCTGGCTTTTATATACATTTTGTTTTATGTCCAAACTGCTGATGTTTTCCCTACATGGGGCCCACATGGTGGGCGTCAGCCCATGTGCCCATAGGATAATCCGGCCTTGGGTAAAATGCAAGTCGTGAGCTGGGAGCTAACACGGCTCTACTCATGATGACCCTGGACAGGTTTCCAGGACCCATCTGGAGACATTTGGAGGTAGTCATGACGTATCCGGATCCACATGAAAGGCGAATTATTTCTTTTAACTGGTGGAGAGAGAAGCAGCGGTTTTCCATCACCAGTTTATTCAAACTGGTTCTGATTGATGGGATCACCGTCTGAACTCTTCCTTCGTCCAGCGTTACATAGTTGTAGAAGAAGAGAAGAGGAAAACTCTCCATTAACTGCATTCAATTGCTCTTCAACCTGTTTACACACGGACTCTCCAGGACGACTTCATCACCCTTTAGACGCACTTCTGTCCATTTTACCAACTGGCATGTTGGGTTCTCGAAGTGCCATTGACCAAACATAGACCGTATATGAAAGATGGACGGAGCCACCGGCGGTGAAAAGTGAAGCTAATGGAGAAGTGCATAAACCTGCGGTTCCCCCTTCATCCACTAGGGGCTGCAAAACAGAGCAAATCCCCATAGACTCCCATGTTAAAAAGACCAACTTCACAGTAGAAATAAACATGTTTACAGCAGAAATAAACATGTTTACAGCCTGGTTCAAAAATCCATTTTAGGTTTAATAGGTCAGGTTTACCTTCATGACAACTGTGGGGGGAGTGGATTTTTTCTAACTCGCCCATTTAAAAGTCATTTAATCTGCAAATTCTGCATATTTAGGGGCGTGTCCTTTTGATTGACAGGTACCCGATCTCCCGCTTCAAGTCAGAAGAACGTAGAACAACTGCGGTTTTTAGCCAGTTAACAACGTGACTTAGCTTTAGCTTGCTTACCTCCGTTAGCTGCTTAGCTCCCGTTATCTTGGGGTTAGCTCGGTTAGCTCTTGGCTACAGAAAGCTCGGAGTTCGCTAGATGTCAATCATCCACCATGACGCTCACAGCCCCCCTCTCAACTCCACCTCTTTGCCCATATTTGTATTTTCCGGGCGAGACGACACGCATGCCCCTGCCAAGATGGTGATGGTAGGAACCGCCCACCGAGCTTCAATTCAGCTCTTCAGAAACCTACGGGTGACGTCATGGTGGCTCTGACCATCTCTTTATATACAGTCTATGGACCAAACACCAGCAGCTGGCAGCACAACCCCACGTTGGGCGTTGGGAACAACGTCCGACTGCTAAAACATAAATCCGCACATGAGAAGCTTCTCACCTCTCTCCACAAGGTGAAGCCAATGATGGTGGGAACAGCGGTGCTCAGAATCAGAGACTGAGGAGTGAAAAGTGACAGCATGAATTATTCCTCCTGCAACGCAACCAAAAGGACATTTTTATGTGCAAATTTCACAAGAAATGAGAAGAAACCAACCAAGACTACAGGATGGATGGACTTCAGTTTGAGCCACTTGAACACCGTCATCCAGAGGTCTGGAGAACACACTCCGAATGCGGTGAACATGCAGACATACGGCGTCCATAAATACTTCATCCTGCAGGACGACAGCAGAGCTCATGTCAGCTTCAGGTAGCAGAACACCAGCAGAAACACGGCTGCTGACGGCCAACGTACCCGTCAAACAACAGAGTCAGAGCTCCGAAAAACAAGGTGTGAAACACGTGGTAGACGACGGCCGGCTGCTCTCCTATCCGGCCGTCCTCCAGCCGGTGGGACGGAGACATCGGCTCCCCACTGCCGAGGAGGGAAGCAGTTTCAGCAACGCGGCATTAGACGAGCGAGGAAGGTTTATTTATACAGCAGCTTTCATGGACAAGACAACTCAAAGTGCTTTTCATGAAACATTATAAGAATTACAGGTGATGTAAAACGTGTAAAAAAAAAAAAAAAAAAAACATAAAGACAACACAAACAGCAAAATCACAATAAAATCACAAATTATTACTGTGAGAGATTATCAGGTGTGCCCTGAGAAATTACCCAAATTCACCAAATTGGTATAAAAAGCAGCTTTGTGTTCATCCGAATTCTTTCTTCTTGTGTTTATCTGGTTTCTATTCAAGATGCTTTGACGAGATGGACTTTATCTAAAAAATGTGGACTTTCTTTTTGAATGAAACATTGTGGTTTGTGGTGTGTGTTCCTTGGCTCAAAAAGTTTGAAAAACACTGTATTAAAAGAATTAGAAGCAGAATTAATTAAAAGTTTCTGTGCAGATTTCATGTAAAGGCGCAGGAGAGAATAAATGTATTTAACCTGGATGTAAAAGTTTCTACATGTGGAGAAAGTTTTATCTCCACTGAAGCGTGACGGCTAGATGCTGCTTCACCGTGTTCAGTCTGGAGTCTGGTCTGGATTCTGGACTGGAGCCTGGTCTGGAGCCTGGTCTGGAGCCTGGACTGGAGCCTGGACTGGAGCCTGGACTGGAGCCTGGACTGGAGCCTGGACTGGACTTTGGTCGAGACCATAGACTGTATTTAAAAGATGGGCGGAACCTCCGCGACGTCATCCGTAGGTTTCTGAAGAGCTGAATTGAAGCTCGTGGGCGGTTCCTACTGTCACCATCTTGGCAGGAGCATGCGTGTCGTCTCACCCGGAAAATACAAATATGGGCAAAGAGGTGGAGCTGAGAGGGGGCTGTGTGTCATGGGGGATGATTGACATCCAGCGAACTCCGAGCTTTCTGTAGCTAAGAGCTAACCGAGCTAACCCGGAGATAACAGGAGCTAACCAGCTAACGGAGGTAAGCGGGCTAATGGGTTCATTTGCTCCAAACACAGTAAGTTTATTGGACTGTGGTCATCTGGTGACAAAGACACATAAAGCTGCGTATCGTCTGCATAACTGTGATAACTGATGTTAAAGTTCTGTATTATTTGACCCAAAATGAGCAGATAGAAGTTGACCAGAAGAGGTCCAAGGACTGACCCCTGAGGTACTCCACAAGTCACGGCCACTCGCTCAGATTCATAACTAAATAACTCCGGCCTTCTCAATAGGATCTGAACCAGTTCAGGACCAGTCCAGAAAGTCCAACCCAGTCTTCCAGCCTGTCCAACTGAATCCTGCGATCTACAGGATCAAACGCAGCCCTGAGATCCAGCAGCAACATGATGGCTTCCGGCAGCTTCTAACAGAAACACGCTGCTCAGAAAGCAGCAGCGGCTAACATCTTCGGTTGTTCGGTTTTTCCTGCAGAGCGTCGTTTGTCATTTCAGAGACGGTTTGACAGAAGATGATCCCGAGTCTCACCAGAGTCTCCGGTAGACGGCCTGCAGGGTGGACAGCAGGCACACGGCGAGCACCAGCAGGTAGAAGGGAAGCACCGAGGCCTGCGTCAGCCGCAGGAACAGGTCCTGACCCGGCGTCTGGAGCCCATCTTGGCACAGGAGGAAGTTTGGAGCGAAGTCGCTGAGACAGAAAGCAAACGTGTCGTTCAGACGTAAAATCTGAGCAGACGGTGTCGCTACAGCAACGTTTCACTCACGTCGTGGCGTTGAGACCAAGTTTCACTTCCAGGAACTTCAGCGCGAAGTCGCTCTCACCTCCAGGCAGAAGTTTCTGTGCATGAACACAAACGGGTTAACGGCACCGGGACTGCGTGACCGAGGCTCTTCTCACGCCCACGTACCTTAACCAGATACGCAAAGGTGATGCCGGTGGTGAAAACCAGGTGGAAGTGCAGGAAGAGCTTCATCACCCGGGCAACAAGAGGACCCATCTTCATCTTTTGCTGGAACAGAAACAGATTTCCTTTTTTTAAAATTCATTTAATGAAATCAAAACATTTTATAGAATTAAACGTCGACGTCGTGTGACGGAGGTCGGATGTGAGGGGAAGCTAACTCTACCTGGAAGTACCTGGCGAGCACCGAGCCAATCAGGAGGCTGAGCAGAGGTGAGCTGAGCAGGCTCGTGTCCTGGAACTGGAACAGGTAGGCCAGGAACAAGGAGCTGAGGTACACCTTATGGATGTCTGCCATCTGTAAAGGTCCGGGACGGCCGTCAGAGCTTCAACAACCATTTCTGACCATTTAGGTCTAAAAATTTAACTCTTATTAAAATATTCCAAATAAAAAACAATAAATAAAACAACTTCTTTCCTCTGAAATCCTTTTACACGTGTTGTATTAGTGTATAGTAGGAGCTTATTGTATCGTGCATGGTAGTATTACCAAAGCTGTCGGATGAAATTAAATTACATGAAGAAAATATTTTCCCTACAGAGGTTACTAACGCTGCACGCATTTTTGGTTTTTATCATTTGATGTCATTTATATTCTTATCATATATTACATGAGCAGACAATAAATATATATTTTTAAAATGTATAAATAGGAAAATAAATTAATTCAATAATGTCAAAATACAATAATTTTAACAAAATCAAATAAAAAAGAAATTACATTCATTAAAAAATAAAATAAAAACAATAATAAAAATTACACAAAATTAAATATTAAATTAAAATAAAAAGTGGAAATAGATAAAAATTAAAATGGTTTTATTTAATATTTCAATTATTAAAAACTGAAAAGTTAAAATGAAATAAATATAAAATAAAATAAATATTAAATAAGATAAAATAAATATAAAAAAATAAATATAAAATAAAATAAATAAATAAATATGAAAGAAAAGAAAAAAAATAAATAAAAGACTGCAGGTTAAACTAGCTGGTTCTATAATATGGCCCTTTTCCATTCGTATCAGCCTGTCTCAACTCGACTCGGCTCGGCTTGTAGGGTTTTCCACTCAGCCTTTGTCGGGTTGTGCGTGACGTCGCCAGACTGCATGCCGCCATTGGTCAGGGGTGCAGCCAATCAGAGGTCAGGGTCAGGGAGTGACATCACTGGAAGAGCGACTCCAACTCGCATGTTGTTTTTCAGTACAACGTGAGAAGCACTGGCGCAACAAAAGTCTGTTCCGTGGTCCAACGTTGAGGTGGAGACGTTTCTTTGTTTGGTTGCTGAAGAAGTAGCAGATATACCATTGCCTCTAGGTCCTCCATCTTGTGTTTGTCGCGTATGTTGTTGGTCGCGCACAACACTGACGTCACAGCAATTTCACACAAAGCACGCCCATTTCAGACCTGGTGCTAAATTGCAATGGAAAAGAAACAAGACCAAGCTGAGACGAGTTGAGTCGAGTTAAGTTGAGACAAGCTGATGCTAATGGAAAAGAGGCAATAGAAAACATATAGTACATACTGGAACTACCCAGAGTTAGATGAGACTAATCCACCCAATAAAATCATTAAATATTAATTGTTTATCAGCGCAGAAAGCAACGACAACAACAAGAAGACTGGTTTAGTTCAGGACTGGACCAGATCCGGTCCAGTAGAGCCACCACCCTGCAGCTTTTAGATGCTTCTCTTCTCCAACTCGTCTAAACCAGATGTGTGACTTCTGAAAGCTGCAGGAGGGTCGCTCTCCAGGACCGGACTGGGGCTCCCCGGTTACATGGAGAGCTCGCCCAGTTACCACTGGGTGTGCTGGTCTCTCTCCAGTTTCCCTCCTCCACCAGCTCATTGCACGGAGAGGATTTGTACAGGAAAACCAGAAAGAATGGAAACGTTTCCACTGAATTCTTAGCAAGTTTAAGCTAAAAAAAAATTCCGTCCATCTTCCCTATGTCCTTCTTCTGACCCCCCCACCCACCCACCCACACACACCCACCCACCCACACACACACACACACACACACACACACACACATAGAGGAAACAAGTACATTCCAGCCGACAGGAGATGAAGAACACCCAGATTGTGGGAAACGAATCTCCGTTTTAGCTGATTTGGTTTGTCTTTATGTGCTTTATGCACACCTGCAGCCGCTGTCAGGATTTCACTTTGAAAGGTTTTGTACACAAAAGCGCAACAGAAATAAACTTATCAGAAGGTTTCAGGCGTCTCAGGATGTCGACCAGTCAGGAGCAGTCTCCCATTTCACCATCTGCCCTCCTAAAGCGCTGATCTAATTTTCCCACTGTGTGCGTTTTATCACAGCATTCCTGCAGTTCAGCTGCAACAGACGAAATGAAAAGAGAAGAAACGTTACCTTCCGGGGCGGCACCAGGTCCAGAGAGTCCAGCAGGAACAGACAGAGGCCCTGAGCAAACAGCACGTAGTGGCCGTGCTCCCAGACCAGGAGGAAGGTGAAGGTGGTGGCGCTCATGGTGAGGTAACAGAACATCTGGAGAGACGCACAGTTCCGCCGTAAGTTCAATAAAAACGATTAGAAACGTAACGAGACGATGCAGCAACTTCTACAAGTCTTTACAGGACGGGAACGTTTGTTTAACAAACTGTGAGAATAAACAAAGTAAACAAACACTTCCGGAAGGTTCCAGCATGTATCAGTTCGTACCTCCTGTTTACCCCAGAGGCTCCGCATGGAGGGAGAACAAGTGGGCCGGACCCAGAACAGAACCGAGTGGGACTCCACAGCCAGCCAGGGCTGCTGATGGGGGGGTGCTGGTTTTATCTAGGTGGTACGAGGAGAGTTCTCCAGGAAGTTCTTCTGTGGATGGTTCTGCTTTTTGTTCCGTTTGGTCCAGATGATCCAACACTGCTTCAACAATGCTGAGGTCCTGGTTCTGGAGAGGATCCGTTCCTCCATCAGACCCAATATGGTCCTGGTTCTAGGGAGGATCCATTCCTCCATCAGACCCAATATGGTCCTGGTTCTAGGGAGGATCCATTCCTCCATCAGACCCGTTCAGGTCCTGGTTCTGGGGAGGATCCGACCCTCCATCAGACCCGTTCAGGCCCTGGTTCTGGGGAGGCTCCGACCGTCCATCAGACCCGTTCAGGTCCTGGTTCTGGGGAGGATCCGACCGTCCATCAGACCCGTTCAGGTCCTGGTTCTGGGGAGGATCCGACCCTCCATCAGACCCGTTCAGGTCCTGGTTCTGGGGAGGATCCGACCCTCCATCAGACCCATTCAGGCCCTGGTTCTGGGGAGGCTCCGACCCTCCATCAGACCCGTTAGGTCCTGGTTCTGTGGAGGCTCCGACCCTCCATCAGACCCGTTCAGGTCCTGGTTCTAGGGAGGCTCCGACCCTCCATCAGACCCGTTCAGGTCCTGGTTCTAGGGAGGATCCGACCCTCCATCAGACCCGTTCAGGTCCTGGTTCTGGGGAGGATCCGACCCTCCATCAGACCCATTCAGGCCCTGGTTCTGGGGAGGATCCGACCCTCCATCAGACCCGTTCAGGCCCTGGTTCTGGGGAGGCTCCGACCCTCCATCAGACCCGTTAGGTCCTGGTTCTGTGGAGGCTCCGACCCTCCATCAGACCCGTTCAGGTCCTGGTTCTAGGGAGGATCCGACCCTCCATCAGACCCGTTCAGGTCCTGGTTCTAGGGAGGATCAGACCCTCCATCAGACCCGTTCAGGTGCTGGTTCTGGAGAGGATCCGTCTCTCCATCAGACCCGTTCAGGTGCTGGTTCTGGGGAGGATCCATTCCTCCATCAGACCCATTCAGGTCCTGGTTCTGGAGAGGGACCCGACCCTCCATCAGACCCGTTCAGGTCCTGGTTCTGTGGAGGCTCCGACCCTCCATCAGACCCGTTCAGGTCCTGGTTCTAGGGAGGATCCGACCCTCCATCAGACCCGTTCAGGTCCTGGTTCTAGGGAGGATCCGACCCTCCATCAGACCTGTTCAGGTCCTGGTTCTGGAGAGGATCCGACCCTCCAGCAGACCCGATACGGTCCTGGTTCTGGAGAGGATCCGACCCTCCAGCAGACCCGATACGGTCCTGGTTCTGGAGAGGATCCGTCTCTCCATCAGACCCAATATGGTCCTGGTTCTGGGGAGGATCCGACCCTCCATCAGACCCGTTCAGGTCCTGGTTCTGGAGATGATCCGTCTCTCCATCAGACCCGTTCAGGTCCTGGTTCTGGGGAGGATCCGACCCTCCATCAGACCCGTTCAGGTCCTGGTTCTGGGGAGGCTCCGACCCTCCATCAGACCCGTTCAGGTCCTGGTTCTGGGGAGGCTCCGACCCTCCATCAGACCCGTTCAGGTCCTGGTTCTGGGGAGGCTCCGACCCTCCATCAGACCCGTTCAGGTCCTGGTTCTGGAGATGATCCGACCCTCCATCAGACCCGTTCAGGTGCTGGTTCTGGGGAGGATCCGTTACTCCATCAGGCCCGTTCAGGTGCTGGTTCTGGAGAGGATCCGTCTCTCCATCAGACCCGTTCAGGTCCTGGTTCTGGGGAGGATCCGACCCTCCATCAGACCCATTCAGGCCCTGGTTCTGGGGAGGCTCCGACCCTCCATCAGACCCGTTAGGTCCTGGTTCTGTGGAGGCTCCGACCCTCCATCAGACCCGTTCAGGTCCTGGTTCTAGGGAGGCTCCGACCCTCCATCAGACCCGTTCAGGTCCTGGTTCTAGGGAGGATCCGACCCTCCATCAGACCCGTTCAGGTCCTGGTTCTGGGGAGGATCCGACCCTCCATCAGACCCATTCAGGCCCTGGTTCTGGGGAGGATCCGACCCTCCATCAGACCCGTTCAGGCCCTGGTTCTGGGGAGGCTCCGACCCTCCATCAGACCCGTTAGGTCCTGGTTCTGTGGAGGCTCCGACCCTCCATCAGACCCGTTCAGGTCCTGGTTCTAGGGAGGATCCGACCCTCCATCAGACCCGTTCAGGTCCTGGTTCTAGGGAGGATCAGACCCTCCATCAGACCCGTTCAGGTGCTGGTTCTGGAGAGGATCCGTCTCTCCATCAGACCCGTTCAGGTGCTGGTTCTGGGGAGGATCCATTCCTCCATCAGACCCATTCAGGTCCTGGTTCTGGAGAGGGACCCGACCCTCCATCAGACCCGTTCAGGTCCTGGTTCTGTGGAGGCTCCGACCCTCCATCAGACCCGTTCAGGTCCTGGTTCTAGGGAGGATCCGACCCTCCATCAGACCCGTTCAGGTCCTGGTTCTAGGGAGGATCCGACCCTCCATCAGACCTGTTCAGGTCCTGGTTCTGGAGAGGATCCGACCCTCCAGCAGACCCGATACGGTCCTGGTTCTGGAGAGGATCCGACCCTCCAGCAGACCCGATACGGTCCTGGTTCTGGAGAGGATCCGTCTCTCCATCAGACCCAATATGGTCCTGGTTCTGGGGAGGATCCGACCCTCCATCAGACCCGTTCAGGTCCTGGTTCTGGAGATGATCCGTCTCTCCATCAGACCCGTTCAGGTCCTGGTTCTGGGGAGGATCCGACCCTCCATCAGACCCGTTCAGGTCCTGGTTCTGGGGAGGCTCCGACCCTCCATCAGACCCGTTCAGGTCCTGGTTCTGGGGAGGCTCCGACCCTCCATCAGACCCGTTCAGGTCCTGGTTCTGGGGAGGCTCCGACCCTCCATCAGACCCGTTCAGGTCCTGGTTCTGGAGATGATCCGACCCTCCATCAGACCCGTTCAGGTGCTGGTTCTGGGGAGGATCCGTTACTCCATCAGGCCCGTTCAGGTGCTGGTTCTGGAGAGGATCCGTCTCTCCATCAGACCCGTTCAGGTGCTGGTTCTGGGGAGGATCCATTCCTCCATCAGACCCATTCAGGTCCTGGTTCTGGAGAGGGACCCGACCCTCCATCAGACCCGTTCAGGTCCTGGTTCTGGGGAGGATCCGACCCTCCATCAGACCTGTTCAGGTCCTGGTTCTGGGGAGGATCCGACCCTCCATCAGACCCGTTCAGGTCCTGGTTCTGGGGAGGCTCCGACCCTCCATCAGACCCGTTCAGGTCCTGGTTCTGGAGATGATCCGACCCTCCATCAGACCCGTTCAGGTCCTGGTTCTGGGGAGGCTCCGACCCTCCATCAGACCCGTTCAGGTCCTGGTTCTGGAGATGATCCGACCCTCCATCAGACCCGTTCAGGTCCTGGTTCTGGAGAGGATCCGTCCCTCCATCAGACCCGTTCAGGTCCTGGTTCTGGGGAGGTTCCGACCCTCCATCAGACCCGTTCAGGTCCTGGTTCTGGAGATGATCCGACCCTCCATCAGACCCGTTCAGGTCCTGGTTCTGGGGAGGCTCCGACCCTCCATCAGACCCGTTCAGGTCCTGGTTCTGGAGATGATCCGACCCTCCATCAGACCCGTTCAGGTCCTGGTTCTGGAGATGATCCGACCCTCCATCAGACCCGTTCAGGTCCTGGTTCTGGAGATGATCCGACCATCCATCAGACCCGTTCAGGTCCTTGTTCTGGAGATGATCCGACCCTCCATCAGACCCGTTCAGGTCCTTGTTCTGGAGATGATCCGACCCTCCATCAGACCCGTTCAGGTCCTGGTTCTGGGGAGGCTCCGACCCTCCATCAGACCCGTTCAGGTCCTGGTTCTGGAGATGATCCGACCCTCCATCAGACCCGTTCAGGTCCTGGTTCTGGGGAGGCTCCGACCCTCCATCAGACCTGTTTCCACTGATCTTCAGTCCAGTTCTTGGGTCATGTGACCTTCAGCCTTTTCTGGCTTCTTGACAACTTCGGTTCCATGGAGACCAGTGCAGATGATGCTTTGGCCAACAGTAGATGGATCGGCTGAAAGTCCAGATGGATCTCTCAGGTTCTGGTTCAGGTCTGGTTCTGGATTTCAGATCCTGACTTTTTTTGTTCTATATTTGTTCAGTTTCTGCCCCCATGCTGAAATATGTCAACAGCTAACCGCTAACAACTAGCAGCTAACAGCTAGCAGGTACCAGCTAGCAGCCAACAACTAGCAGTTAACAACTAGCAGATACCAGCGAACAGCCAGCAGCTAACAACTAGCAGGTACCAGCTAAGAGCTAGCAGCTAAAAAATAGCAGGTACCAGCTAACAACTAGAAGCTAACAACTCGCAGGTACCAGCTAACATCTAGAAGCTAACAACTAGCTGGTACCAGCTAACAGCTAGAAGCTAACAACTAGCAGGTACCAGCTAACAACTAGCAGGTACCAGTTAACACCTAGAAGCTAACAACTAGCAGGTACCAGCTAACAACTAGCAGGTACCAGCCAACAACTAGCAGGTACCAGTTAACAGCTAGAAGCTAACAACTAGCAGGTACCAGCTAACAGCTAGCAGCTAACAAATAGCGTGAGGTTTGGACTGGGAAGCAGACACCCACCTCGGTGGCAGAGCTGATGTTGTTGCTCAGGAATCCCGTTAAAGCCGTGACCTGGCAGGAGAAGTAGGGCAGAGCCCAGTTGTCCCGCAGGGGAATAGCGTGATCCACCCTGGTCGTGTCCGGTCTGGAAGAGTTCATCAAGGAGGAGAAAAAACAGATCAATGCCTCGACATCAGAACCCACCACCAGAGGGGATCCAGTCTGGAGGACATGGAGGATTTTACAGACGTCTTCTCACCTGTTGATGACGTACCAGGACACCGCCAACATGCCGGCCACCCAGCTGCCGCTCAGCACCCAGCTGCACACAAACAGGGCGGTGACGTAGACCGCCTGCAGGCCCAAAACGGCTCCGATGTAGAAGTAGACTGGTTCCACAAAGTCCTGCTTCATCAGTGGGAAGACAGACAGTGTGGGCTGTAAATGCTGGACGGCTCGTCCACGTCTCCGTCATCACTCAGAAACATTGACGCATAAAAACCACCACAGTTTGACTTCTTTAACAGCCAAATCCTCATAAATTCAGTTCCCTTTCAGCTTGTTTACGTCCATAAACGTGGAGATTTTCATGCTCGTCTGCAGTTTATCACAGAGAGGGTGAACACCTTGTTGCAAAGGTTTCCTACGACTAGTTTTTCTTTGTTGTACCTTTTATGTTTCATCTAGAAAACACACCTGAAGCCTTTAATGACGACCATTTCAGTGTTTTCATCGTGCTTGAAGATGCACATGCAGATTTACCCTGAATCACCAACGGGCTAACGCTAAGTCACGTTGTTAACCGGCTAAAAACCGTGGTTGTTCTACGTTCTTTTGACTTGAAGCGGGAGATCGGGTACCTGTCAATGCAGAACTTCAAGATTAAATTACTTTTAAATGGAGGCGTGCAGGTCCAGTTAGAGGTCCTGCAGGTCCAGTTAGAGGTCCTGCAGGTCCAGTTAGAGGTCCTGCAGGTCCAGGTGGAGGTCCTGCAGGTCCAGGTGGAGGTCCTGCAGGTCCAGGTGGAGGTCCTGCAGGTCCAGTTAGAAGTTCTACAGGTCCAGTTAGAGGTCCTGCAGGTCCAGGTGGAGGTCCTGCAGGTCCAGGTGGAGGTCCTGCAGGTCCAGGTGGAGGTCCTGCAGGTCCAGTTAGAGGTTCTACAGGTCCAGTTAGAGGTCCTGCAGGTCCAGGTGGAGGTCCTGCAGGTCCAGATAGAGGTCCTGCAGGTCCAGGTGGAGGTCCTGCAGGTCCAGTTAGAGGTTCTACAGGTCCAGTTAGAGGTCCTGCAGGTCCAGGTGGAGGTCCTGCAGGTCCAGTTAGAGGTCCTGCAGGTCCAGGTGGAGGTCCTGCAGGTCCAGGTGGAGGTCCTGCAGGTCCAGGTGGAGGTCCCGCAGGTCCAGTTAGAGGTCCTGCAGGTCCAGGTGGAGGTCCTGCAGGTCCAGGTGGAGGTCCTGCAGGTCCAGGTGGAGGTCCCGCAGGTCCAGGTGGAGGTTCTGAAGTCCTTTCTGGTCTCTCAGAGAAGTCCAGAGCTGATTTGTGGGATTTATCTACGCTGCCCAGCAGAGGAGACGTCTTGGTGTCGTTATGATGTGATGTTGGCGTCCAGAGACAGACGTGTTCTCCGAGGTTCGGCACATGGAGAATAACTAACGCAGGATAATCCCGATCATTTCTTTGACTATAATCGCACCCGGAGAATCTATTGATCATCGTCACACAATTAAAAACTATTTCTAAGAACTTTGTGCTAATTCTCTGGAGAAGTTGGGTCCTTCACACGATCCCTGAAGATCAGGAGAAGACGAAGCTCCTCCAGCAGAAGCTGCTCTGACGGTTTTAGAAGCGGAGCTGATTGATGGTGTAGCATGCAAATAACATGAGAACAGTAGAAAAAGTAGAAAGCGATGGGCTCACCTGGCTCTCCGTGACTCGGTATATGAAGCTTGTTATGAGCTCTGGGTAAAGAAACAGCCGCTGCACTGCGTTTATGGTCTGACCTGAGACCGTCCTGTTGTCCCTCGTCAGCTCGTAAAGTCCTGCAGAGACAGCAAACACACACCTGATCACACCTGCAGGGCCACCATCGGTCAGCGGAGGAGTTTACCTCTTTCAAACGACGGTGCTGCCAACATGTACTTGTAGTAGTAGTAGTAAAGGCCGCTGCCGCCTTGGAAGGTGAGTTCCCGCTCCAGATCCTAAGAAGAACAGGAAACAATGAGCTGATGGAGAGGTGGAAGAGGCTGCAAGCAGCGTCACCCACCTGTCGAGTGGAAAACCAAAACTTCCTGTCGTGATACGCCGACAGATACGCGGCGTAGAGCATCCCGCAGGCGACGGCTGCCAGACACCCGAAGAACACCCGCACCACGAAGTGCAGAACACCAGCTGAGGAGCAGAAACACAGAACATCTGCAGAGCAAACTGAACATGCCTCATTCTCTGACACAAACCAGGAGAAAACAGTCCGATTCTGTGGGATTAAACCAGCATTCTCCATGTTGGAGGTAAAGAACGCACCAGGTGAAATACGTTCAACCACGAACAGCGTCTTACAGACGCCGCAAACACGTTCACGTGTGCAAGACGCCACAAACACGCTCACGTCTACAAGACGCCGCAGACACGTTCAGTCCTGCAAGACGCCGCAAACACGCTCATTCCTGCAAGACGCCGCAAACACGCTCACGTCTACAAGACGCCGCAAACACGCTCACGTCTACAAGACGCCGCAAACACACTCACGTCTACAAGACGCCGCAAACACGCTCATTCCTGCAAGACGCCGCAAACACGCTCACGTCTACAAGACGCCGCAAACACGCTCATTCCTGCAAGACGCCGCAAACACGCTCACGTCTGCAAGACGCCGCAAACACGTTCACGTGTGCAAGACGCCACAAACACGCTCACGTCTACAAGACGCCGCAAACACGCTCACGTCTACAAGACGCCGCAAACACGCTCATTCCTGCAAGACGCCGCAAACACGCTCACGTCTACAAGACGCCGCAAACACGCTCATTCCTGCAAGACGCCGCAAACACGCTCACGTCTGCAAGACGCCGCAAACACGCTCACGTCTACAAGACGCCGCAAACACGCTCACGTCTACAAGACGCCGCAAACACGTTCAGTCCTGCAAAACGGCGCAAACACGCTCACGTCTACAAGACGCCGCAAACACGCTCATTCCTGCAAGACGCCGCAAACACGCTCATTCCTGCAAGACGCCGCAAACACGCTCACGTCTGCAAGACGCCGCAAACACGCTCACGTCTACAAGACGCCGCAAACACGTTCAGTCCTGCAAGACGCCGCAAACACGCTCATGTCTACAAGACGCCACAAACACGCTCACGTCTGCAAGACGCCGCAAACACGCTCACGTCTGCAAGACGCCGCAAACACGCTCACGTCTACAAGACGCCGCAAACACGTTCAGTCCTGCAAGACGCCGCAAACACGTTCAGTCCTGCAAGACGCCGCAAACACGTTCAGTCTGCAAGACGCCACAAACACGTTCACGTCTACAAGACGCCGCAAACACGTTCAGTCCTGCAAGACGCCGCAAACACGCTCATGTCTACAAGACGCCACAAACACGCTCACGTCTGCAAGACGCCGCAAACACGCTCACGTCTGCAAGACGCCACAAACACGCTCACGTCTACAAGACGCCACAAACACGTTCAGTCCTGCAAGACGCCGCAAACACGCTCACGTCTACAAGACGCCGCAAACACGCTCACGTCTACAAGACGCCGCAAACACGCTCATTCCTGCAAGACGCCGCAAACACGCTCACGTCTACAAGACGCCACAAACACGCTCACGTCTACAAGACGCCGCAAACACGCTCACGTCTACAAGACGCCGCAAACACGTTCAGTCCTGCAAGACGCCGCAAACACGTTCAGTCCTGCAAGACGCCGCAAACACGTTCAGTCTGCAAGACGCCACAAACACGCTCACGTCTACAAGACGCCACAAACACGCTCACGTCTACAAGACGCCGCAAACACGTTCAGTTCTGCAAGACGCCGCAAACACGCTCACGTCTGCAAGACGCCGCAAACACGTTCATGTCTGCAAGACGCCGCAAACACGCTCACGTCTACAAGACGCCACAAACACGTTCATGTCTACAAGACGCCGCAAACACGTTCAGTCCTGCAAACGCCACAAACACGTTCAGTCCTGCAAGACGCCGCAAACACGTTCAGTCTGCAAGACGCCACAAACACGCTCACGTCTACAAGACGCCACAAACACGCTCACGTCTACAAGACGCCGCAAACACGTTCAGTTCTGCAAGACGCCGCAAACACGCTCACGTCTGCAAGACGCCGCAAACACGTTCATGTCTGCAAGACGCCGCAAACACGCTCACGTCTACAAGACGCCGCAAACACGTTCATGTCTACAAGACGCCGCAAACACGTTCAGTCCTGCAAACGCCACAAACACGTTCAGTCCTGCAAGATGCCGCAAACACGTTCAGTCTGCAAGACGCCGCAAACACGTTCATGTCTGCAAGACGCCGCAAACACGCTCACGTCTACAAGACGCCGCAAACACGTTCACCTCTGCAAGACGCCGCAAACACGTTCAGTCCTGCAAGACGCCGCAAACACGTTCAGTCCTGCAAGACGCCGCAAACACGTTCATGTCTGCAAGACGCCACAAACACGTTCAGTCCTGCAAGACGCCGCAAACACGTTCATGTCTGCAAGACGCCGCAAACACGTTCAGTCCTGCAAGACGCCGCAAACACGTTCAGTCCTGCAAGACGCCGCAAACACGTTCAGTCCTGCAAGACGCCGCAAATACGTTCAGTCCTACAAGACGCCGCAAACACGCTCACGTCTACAAGACGCCGCAAACACGCTCATTCCTGCAAGACGCCGCAAACACGTTCAGTCCTGCAAGACGCCGCAAACACATTCAGTCCTGCAAGACGCCGCAAACACGTTCAGTCCTGCAAGACGCCGCAAACACGTTCAGTCCTGCAAGACGCCGCAAACACGTTCAGTCCTGCAAGACGCCGCAAACACGTTCAGTCCTACAAGACGCCGCAAACACGCTCAAGTCTACAAGACGCCACAAACACGCTCACGTCTACAAGACGCCACAAACACGCTCACGTCTACAAGACGCCACAAACACGTTCACGTCTGCAAGACGCCACAAACACGTTCAGTCCTGCAAGACGCCGCAAACACGTTCAGTCCTGCAAGACGCCGCAAATACGTTCAGTCCTACAAGACGCCGCAAACACGCTCACGTCTACAAGACGCCGCAAACACGCTCATTCCTGCAAGACGCCGCAAACACGTTCAGTCCTGCAAGACGCCGCAAACACGCTCACGTCTACAAGACGCCGCAAACACGTTCAGTCCTGCAAGACGCCGCAAACACGCTCACGTCTACAAGACGCCACAAACACGCTCACGTCTGCAAGACGCCGCAAACACGCTCACGTCTGCAAGACGCCGCAAACACGCTCATTCCTGCAAGACGCCGCAAACACGCTCACGTCTACAAGACGCCGCAAACACGCTCATTCCTGCAAGACGCCGCAAACACGCTCATTCCTGCAAGACGCCGCAAACACGCTCACGTCTGCAAGACGCCGCAAACACGCTCACGTCTACAAGACGCCGCAAACACGTTCAGTCCTGCAAGACGCCGCAAACACGCTCACGTCTACAAGACGCCACAAACACGCTCACGTCTACAAGACGCCACAAACACGCTCACGTCTACAAGACGCCGCAAACACGTTCAGTCCTGCAAGACGCCGCAAACACGCTCACGTCTACAAGACGCCGCAAACACACTCACGTCTACAAGACGCCGCAAACACGCTCATTCCTGCAAGACGCCGCAAACACGCTCACGTCTACAAGACGCCGCAAACACGCTCATTCCTGCAAGACGCCGCAAACACGCTCACGTCTGCAAGACGCCGCAAACACGTTCACGTGTGCAAGACGCCACAAACACGCTCACGTCTACAAGACGCCGCAAACACGCTCACGTCTACAAGACGCCGCAAACACGCTCATTCCTGCAAGACGCCGCAAACACGCTCACGTCTACAAGACGCCGCAAACACGCTCATTCCTGCAAGACGCCGCAAACACGCTCACGTCTGCAAGACGCCGCAAACACGCTCACGTCTACAAGACGCCGCAAACACGCTCACGTCTACAAGACGCCGCAAACACGTTCAGTCCTGCAAGACGCCGCAAACACGCTCATGTCTACAAGACGCCACAAACACGCTCACGTCTGCAAGACGCCGCAAACACGCTCACGTCTGCAAGACGCCGCAAACACGCTCACGTCTACAAGACGCCGCAAACACGTTCAGTCCTGCAAGACGCCGCAAACACGTTCAGTCCTGCAAGACGCCGCAAACACGTTCAGTCTGCAAGACGCCACAAACACGTTCACGTCTACAAGACGCCGCAAACACGTTCAGTCCTGCAAGACGCCGCAAACACGCTCATGTCTACAAGACGCCACAAACACGCTCACGTCTGCAAGACGCCGCAAACACGCTCACGTCTGCAAGACGCCACAAACACGCTCACGTCTACAAGACGCCACAAACACGTTCAGTCCTGCAAGACGCCGCAAACACGCTCACGTCTACAAGACGCCGCAAACACGCTCACGTCTACAAGACGCCGCAAACACGCTCATTCCTGCAAGACGCCGCAAACACGCTCACGTCTACAAGACGCCACAAACACGCTCACGTCTACAAGACGCCGCAAACACGCTCACGTCTACAAGACGCCGCAAACACGTTCAGTCCTGCAAGACGCCGCAAACACGTTCAGTCCTGCAAGACGCCGCAAACACGTTCAGTCTGCAAGACGCCACAAACACGCTCACGTCTACAAGACGCCACAAACACGCTCACGTCTACAAGACGCCGCAAACACGTTCAGTTCTGCAAGACGCCGCAAACACGCTCACGTCTGCAAGACGCCGCAAACACGTTCATGTCTGCAAGACGCCGCAAACACGCTCACGTCTACAAGACGCCACAAACACGTTCATGTCTACAAGACGCCGCAAACACGTTCAGTCCTGCAAACGCCACAAACACGTTCAGTCCTGCAAGACGCCGCAAACACGTTCAGTCTGCAAGACGCCACAAACACGCTCACGTCTACAAGACGCCACAAACACGCTCACGTCTACAAGACGCCGCAAACACGTTCAGTTCTGCAAGACGCCGCAAACACGCTCACGTCTGCAAGACGCCGCAAACACGTTCATGTCTGCAAGACGCCGCAAACACGCTCACGTCTACAAGACGCCGCAAACACGTTCATGTCTACAAGACGCCGCAAACACGTTCAGTCCTGCAAACGCCACAAACACGTTCAGTCCTGCAAGATGCCGCAAACACGTTCAGTCTGCAAGACGCCGCAAACACGTTCATGTCTGCAAGACGCCGCAAACACGCTCACGTCTACAAGACGCCGCAAACACGTTCACCTCTGCAAGACGCCGCAAACACGTTCAGTCCTGCAAGACGCCGCAAACACGTTCAGTCCTGCAAGACGCCGCAAACACGTTCATGTCTGCAAGACGCCACAAACACGTTCAGTCCTGCAAGACGCCGCAAACACGTTCATGTCTGCAAGACGCCGCAAACACGTTCAGTCCTGCAAGACGCCGCAAACACGTTCAGTCCTGCAAGACGCCGCAAACACGTTCAGTCCTGCAAGACGCCGCAAATACGTTCAGTCCTACAAGACGCCGCAAACACGCTCACGTCTACAAGACGCCGCAAACACGCTCATTCCTGCAAGACGCCGCAAACACGTTCAGTCCTGCAAGACGCCGCAAACACATTCAGTCCTGCAAGACGCCGCAAACACGTTCAGTCCTGCAAGACGCCGCAAACACGTTCAGTCCTGCAAGACGCCGCAAACACGTTCAGTCCTGCAAGACGCCGCAAACACGTTCAGTCCTACAAGACGCCGCAAACACGCTCACGTCTACAAGACGCCACAAACACGCTCACGTCTACAAGACGCCACAAACACGCTCACGTCTACAAGACGCCACAAACACGTTCACGTCTGCAAGACGCCACAAACACGTTCAGTCCTGCAAGACGCCGCAAACACGTTCAGTCCTGCAAGACGCCGCAAATACGTTCAGTCCTACAAGACGCCGCAAACACGCTCACGTCTACAAGACGCCGCAAACACGCTCATTCCTGCAAGACGCCGCAAACACGTTCAGTCCTGCAAGACGCCGCAAACACGCTCACGTCTACAAGACGCCGCAAACACGTTCAGTCCTGCAAGACGCCGCAAACACGCTCACGTCTACAAGACGCCACAAACACGCTCACGTCTGCAAGACGCCGCAAACACGCTCACGTCTGCAAGACGCCGCAAACACGCTCATTCCTGCAAGACGCCGCAAACACGCTCACGTCTACAAGACGCCGCAAACACGCTCATTCCTGCAAGACGCCGCAAACACGCTCATTCCTGCAAGACGCCGCAAACACGCTCACGTCTGCAAGACGCCGCAAACACGCTCACGTCTACAAGACGCCGCAAACACGTTCAGTCCTGCAAGACGCCGCAAACACGCTCACGTCTACAAGACGCCACAAACACGCTCACGTCTACAAGACGCCACAAACACGCTCACGTCTACAAGACGCCGCAAACACGTTCAGTCCTGCAAGACGCCGCAAACACGCTCACGTCTACAAGACGCCGCAAACACACTCACGTCTACAAGACGCCGCAAACACGCTCATTCCTGCAAGACGCCGCAAACACGCTCACGTCTACAAGACGCCGCAAACACGCTCATTCCTGCAAGACGCCGCAAACACGCTCACGTCTGCAAGACGCCGCAAACACGTTCACGTGTGCAAGACGCCACAAACACGCTCACGTCTACAAGACGCCGCAAACACGCTCACGTCTACAAGACGCCGCAAACACGCTCATTCCTGCAAGACGCCGCAAACACGCTCACGTCTACAAGACGCCGCAAACACGCTCATTCCTGCAAGACGCCGCAAACACGCTCACGTCTGCAAGACGCCGCAAACACGCTCACGTCTACAAGACGCCGCAAACACGCTCACGTCTACAAGACGCCGCAAACACGTTCAGTCCTGCAAAACGGCGCAAACACGCTCACGTCTACAAGACGCCGCAAACACGCTCATTCCTGCAAGACGCCGCAAACACGCTCATTCCTGCAAGACGCCGCAAACACGCTCACGTCTGCAAGACGCCGCAAACACGCTCACGTCTACAAGACGCCGCAAACACGTTCAGTCCTGCAAGACGCCGCAAACACGCTCATGTCTACAAGACGCCACAAACACGCTCACGTCTGCAAGACGCCGCAAACACGCTCACGTCTGCAAGACGCCGCAAACACGCTCACGTCTACAAGACGCCGCAAACACGTTCAGTCCTGCAAGACGCCGCAAACACGTTCAGTCCTGCAAGACGCCGCAAACACGTTCAGTCTGCAAGACGCCACAAACACGTTCACGTCTACAAGACGCCGCAAACACGTTCAGTCCTGCAAGACGCCGCAAACACGCTCATGTCTACAAGACGCCACAAACACGCTCACGTCTGCAAGACGCCGCAAACACGCTCACGTCTGCAAGACGCCACAAACACGCTCACGTCTACAAGACGCCACAAACACGTTCAGTCCTGCAAGACGCCGCAAACACGCTCACGTCTACAAGACGCCGCAAACACGCTCACGTCTACAAGACGCCGCAAACACGCTCATTCCTGCAAGACGCCGCAAACACGCTCACGTCTACAAGACGCCACAAACACGCTCACGTCTACAAGACGCCGCAAACACGCTCACGTCTACAAGACGCCGCAAACACTTTCAGTCCTGCAAGACGCCGCAAACACGTTCAGTCCTGCAAGACGCCGCAAACACGTTCAGTCTGCAAGACGCCACAAACACGCTCACGTCTACAAGACGCCACAAACACGCTCACGTCTACAAGACGCCGCAAACACGTTCAGTTCTGCAAGACGCCGCAAACACGCTCACGTCTGCAAGACGCCGCAAACACGTTCATGTCTGCAAGACGCCGCAAACACGCTCACGTCTACAAGACGCCACAAACACGTTCATGTCTACAAGACGCCGCAAACACGTTCAGTCCTGCAAACGCCACAAACACGTTCAGTCCTGCAAGACGCCGCAAACACGTTCAGTCTGCAAGACGCCACAAACACGCTCACGTCTACAAGACGCCACAAACACGCTCACGTCTACAAGACGCCGCAAACACGTTCAGTTCTGCAAGACGCCGCAAACACGCTCACGTCTGCAAGACGCCGCAAACACGTTCATGTCTGCAAGACGCCGCAAACACGTTCATGTCTACAAGACGCCACAAACACGTTCATGTCTACAAGACGCCGCAAACACGTTCAGTCCTGCAAACGCCACAAACACGTTCAGTCCTGCAAGATGCCGCAAACACGTTCAGTCTGCAAGACGCCGCAAACACGTTCATGTCTGCAAGACGCCGCAAACACGCTCACGTCTACAAGACGCCGCAAACACGTTCACCTCTGCAAGACGCCGCAAACACGTTCAGTCCTGCAAGACGCCGCAAACACGTTCAGTCCTGCAAGACGCCGCAAACACGTTCATGTCTGCAAGACGCCACAAACACGTTCAGTCCTGCAAGACGCCGCAAACACGTTCATGTCTGCAAGACGCCGCAAACACGTTCAGTCCTGCAAGACGCCGCAAACACGTTCAGTCCTGCAAGACGCCGCAAACACGTTCAGTCCTGCAAGACGCCGCAAATACGTTCAGTCCTACAAGACGCCGCAAACACGCTCACGTCTACAAGACGCCGCAAACACGCTCATTCCTGCAAGACGCCGCAAACACGTTCAGTCCTGCAAGACGCCGCAAACACGTTCAGTCCTGCAAGACGCCGCAAACACATTCAGTCCTGCAAGACGCCGCAAACACGTTCAGTCCTGCAAGACGCCGCAAACACGTTCAGTCCTGCAAGACGCCGCAAACACGTTCAGTCCTGCAAGACGCCGCAAACACGTTCAGTCCTACAAGACGCCGCAAACACGCTCACGTCTACAAGACGCCACAAACACGCTCACGTCTACAAGACGCCACAAACACGCTCACGTCTACAAGACGCCACAAACACGTTCACGTCTGCAAGACGCCACAAACACGTTCAGTCCTGCAAGACGCCGCAAACACGTTCAGTCCTGCAAGACGCCGCAAATACGTTCAGTCCTACAAGACGCCGCAAACACGCTCACGTCTACAAGACGCCGCAAACACGCTCATTCCTGCAAGACGCCGCAAACACGTTCAGTCCTGCAAGACGCCGCAAACACGCTCACGTCTACAAGACGCCGCAAACACGTTCAGTCCTGCAAGACGCCGCAAACACGCTCACGTCTACAAGACGCCACAAACACGCTCACGTCTGCAAGACGCCGCAAACACGCTCACGTCTGCAAGACGCCGCAAACACGCTCATTCCTGCAAGACGCCGCAAACACGCTCACGTCTACAAGACGCCGCAAACACGCTCATTCCTGCAAGACGCCGCAAACACGCTCATTCCTGCAAGACGCCGCAAACACGCTCACGTCTGCAAGACGCCGCAAACACGCTCACGTCTACAAGACGCCGCAAACACGTTCAGTCCTGCAAGACGCCGCAAACACGCTCACGTCTACAAGACGCCACAAACACGCTCACGTCTACAAGACGCCACAAACACGCTCACGTCTACAAGACGCCGCAAACACGTTCAGTCCTGCAAGACGCCGCAAACACGTTCACCTCTGCAAGACGCCGCAAACACGTTCATGTCTGCAAGACGCCGCAAACACGCTCACGTCTACAAGACGCCACAAACACGTTCACGTCTACAAGACGCCGCAAACACGTTCAGTCCTGCAAACGCCACAAACACGTTCAGTCCTGCAAGACGCCGCAAACACGTTCAGTCTGCAAGACGCCGCAAACACGTTCAGTCCTGCAAGACGCCGCAAACACGTTCAGTCTGCAAGACGCCGCAAACACGTTCATGTCTGCAAGACGCCGCAAACACGCTCACGTCTACAAGACGCCGCAAACACGCTCACCTCTGCAAGACGCCGCAAACACGTTCAGTCCTGCAAGACGCCGCAAACACGTTCAGTCCTGCAAGACGCCGCAAACACGTTCAGTCCTGCAAGACGCCACAAACACGTTCACGTCTGCAAGACGCCACAAACACGTTCAGTCCTGCAAGACGCCGCAAACACGTTCAGTCCTGCAAGACGCCGCAAATACGTTCAGTCCTACAAGACGCCGCAAACACGCTCACGTCTACAAGACGCCACAAACACGCTCATTCCTGCAAGACGCCGCAAACACGTTCAGTCCTGCAAGACGCCGCAAACACGCTCACGTCTACAAGACGCCGCAAACACGTTCAGTCCTGCAAGACGCCGCAAACACGCTCACGTCTACAAGACGCCACAAACACGCTCACGTCTGCAAGACGCCGCAAACACGCTCACGTCTGCAAGACGCCGCAAACACGCTCATTCCTGCAAGACGCCGCAAACACGCTCACGTCTACAAGACGCCGCAAACACGCTCATTCCTGCAAGACGCCGCAAACACGCTCATTCCTGCAAGACGCCGCAAACACGCTCACGTCTGCAAGACGCCGCAAACACGCTCACGTCTACAAGACGCCGCAAACACGTTCAGTCCTGCAAGACGCCGCAAACACGCTCACGTCTACAAGACGCCACAAACACGCTCACGTCTACAAGACGCCACAAACACGCTCACGTCTACAAGACGCCGCAAACACGTTCAGTCCTGCAAGACGCCGCAAACACGCTCACGTCTGCAAGACGCCGCAAACACGTTCAGTCTGCAAGACGCCGCAAACACGTTCAGTCTGCAAGACGCCGCAAACACGCTCACGTCTACAAGACGCCGCAAACACGTTCACCTCTGCAAGACGCCGCAAACACGTTCAGTCCTGCAAGACGCCGCAAACACGTTCAGTCCTGCAAGACGCCGCAAACACGTTCAGTCCTGCAAGACGCCGCAAACACGCTCACGTCTACAAGACGCCGCAAACACGTTCACCTCTGCAAGACGCCGCAAACACGTTCAGTCCTGCAAGACGCCGCAAACACGTTCAGTCCTGCAAGACGCCGCAAACACGTTCAGTCCTGCAAGACGCCACAAACACGTTCACGTCTGCAAGACGCCACAAACACGTTCAGTCCTGCAAGACGCCGCAAACACGTTCAGTCCTGCAAGACGCCGCAAATACGTTCAGTCCTACAAGACGCCGCAAACACGCTCACGTCTACAAGACGCCGCAAACACGCTCATTCCTGCAAGACGCCGCAAACACGTTCAGTCCTGCAAGACGCCGCAAACACGCTCACGTCTGCAAGACGCCGCAAACACGCTCACGTCTACAAGACGCCACAAACACGCTCACGTCTACAAGACGCCACAAACACGCTCACGTCTGCAAGACGCCGCAAACACGCTCACGTCTGCAAGACGCCGCAAACACGCTCATTCCTGCAAGACGCCGCAAACACGCTCACGTCTACAAGACGCCGCAAACACGCTCATTCCTGCAAGACGCCGCAAACACGCTCATTCCTGCAAGACGCCGCAAACACGCTCACGTCTGCAAGACGCCGCAAACACGCTCACGTCTACAAGACGCCGCAAACACGTTCAGTCCTGCAAGACGCCGCAAACACGCTCACGTCTACAAGACGCCGCAAACACGCTCACGTCTACAAGACGCCACAAACACGCTCACGTCTACAAGACGCCGCAAACACGTTCAGTCCTGCAAGACGCCGCAAACACGCTCACGTCTGCAAGACGCCGCAAACACGTTCATGTCTGCAAGACGCCGCAAACACGCTCACGTCTACAAGACGCCACAAACACGTTCAGTCCTGCAAACGCCACAAACACGTTCAGTCCTGCAAGACGCCGCAAACACGCTCACGTCTGCAAGACGCCGCAAACACGCTCACGTCTGCAAGACGCCGCAAACACGCTCATTCCTGCAAGACGCCGCAAACACGCTCACGTCTACAAGACGCCGCAAACACGCTCATTCCTGCAAGACGCCGCAAACACGCTCATTCCTGCAAGACGCCGCAAACACGCTCACGTCTGCAAGACGCCGCAAACACGCTCACGTCTACAAGACGCCGCAAACACGTTCAGTCCTGCAAGACGCCGCAAACACGCTCACGTCTACAAGACGCCGCAAACACGCTCACGTCTACAAGACGCCGCAAACACGCTCACGTCTACAAGACGCCGCAAACACGTTCAGTCCTGCAAGACGCCGCAAACACGCTCACGTCTGCAAGACGCCGCAAACACGTTCATGTCTGCAAGACGCCGCAAACACGCTCACGTCTACAAGACGCCACAAACACGTTCAGTCCTGCAAACGCCACAAACACGTTCAGTCCTGCAAGACGCCGCAAACACGTTCAGTCTGCAAGACGCCGCAAACACGTTCATGTCTGCAAGACGCCGCAAACACGCTCACGTCTACAAGACGCCGCAAACACATTCACCTCTGCAAGACGCCGCAAACACGTTCAGTCCTGCAAGACGCCGCAAACACGTTCAGTCCTGCAAGACGCCGCAAACACGTTCAGTCCTGCAAGACGCCGCAAACACGTTCAGTCCTGCAAGACGCCGCAAACACGTTCAGTCCTGCAAGACGCCGCAAACACGTTCAGTCCTGCAAGACGCCGCAAACACGTTCAGTCCTGCAAGACGCCGCAAACACGTTCAGTCCTGCAAGACGCCGCAAACACGTTCAGTCCTGCAAGACGCCGCAAACACGTTCAGTCCTGCAAGACGCTGCAAACACGTTCAGTCCTGCAAGACGCCGCAAACACGTTCACGTCTGCAAGACGCCGCAAACACGTTCACGTCTGCAAGACGCCGCAAACACGTTCAGTCCTGCAAGACGCCGCAAACACGTTCAGTCCTGCAAGACGCCGCAAACACGTTCAGTCCTGCAAGACGCCGCAAACACGTTCAGTCCTGCAAGACGCCGCAAACACGTTCAGTCCTGCAAGACGCCGCAAACACGTTCAGTCCTGCAAGACGCCGCAAACACGTTCAGTCCTGCAAGACGCCGCAAACACGTTCAGTCCTGCAAGACGCCGCAAACACGTTCAGTCCTGCAAGACGCCGCAAACACGTTCAGTCCTGCAAGACGCCGCAAACACGTTCATGTCTGCAAGACGCCGCAAACACGTTCAGTCCTGCAAGACGCCGCAAACACGTTCAGTCCTGCAAGACGCCGCAAACACGTTCAGTCCTGCAAGACGCCGCAAACACGTTCAGTCTGCAAGACGCCGCAAACACGTTCACGTCTGCAAGACGCCGCAAACACGCTCATTCCTGCAAGACGCCGCAAACACGCTCACGTCTACAAGACGCCGCAAACACGCTCACGTCTACAAGACGCCGCAAACACGCTCATTCCTGCAAGACGCCGCAAACACGCTCATTCCTGCAAGACGCCGCAAACACGCTCACATCTACAAGACGCCGCAAACACACTCACGTCTACAAGACGCCGCAAACACGCTCATTCCTGCAAGACGCCGCAAACACGCTCATTCCTGCAAGACGCCGCAAACACGCTCATTCCTGCAAGACGCCGCAAACACGCTCACATCTACAAGACGCCGCAAACACACTCACGTCTACAAGACGCCGCAAACACGTTGAGTCCTGCAAGACGCCGCAAACACGTTGAGTCCTGCAAGACGCCGCAAACACGTTCAGTCCTGCAAGACGCCGCAAACACGTTCAGTCCTGCAAGACGCCGCAAACACGTTCAGTCCTGCAAGACGCCGCAAACGCGTTCAGTCCTGCAAGACGCCGCAAACACGTTCAGTCCTGCAAGACGCCGCAAACACGTTCAGTCCTGCAAGACGCCGCAAACACGTTCAGTCCTGCAAGACGCCGCAAACACGTTCAGTCCTGCAAGACGCCGCAAACACGTTCAGTCCTGCAAGACGCCGCAAACACGCTCACGTCTACAAGACGCCGCAAACACGTTCACCTCTGCAAGACGCCGCAAACACGTTCAGTCCTGCAAGACGCCACAAACACGTTCAGTCCTGCAAGACGCCGCAAACACGTTCAGTCCTGCAAGACGCCGCAAACACGTTCAGTCCTGCAAGACGCCGCAAACACGTTCAGTCCTGCAAGACGCCGCAAACACGTTCACGTCTTCAAGACGCTGCAAACACGTTCATGTCTGCAAGACGCCGCAAACACGTTCAGTCCTGCAAGACGCCGCAAACACGTTCACGTCTTCAAGACGCCACAAACACGTTCAGTCCTGCAAGACGCCACAAACACGTTCAGTCCTGCAAGACGCCGCAAACACGTTCAGTCCTGCAAGACGCCACAAACACGTTCACGTCTGCAAGACGCCACAAACACGTTCAGTCCTGCAAGACGCCGCAAACACGTTCACAGCAGCAAATCAGAACGTTCAGCAACGGCTCTAAACGGAGAAGATTCCTGCAAGGCCAGCCTGTAGACACGAGCCCGAACGGTAAAGATCTCATGTCATCTCAGGACTTAAGACGAGAGGGACCGGGCCGTTCCCCGGAGTCGGTCCGAGACTCTGGAATGCTCTGCCGCCTACACAGTGGAGAGCTTTAAGTCTCGTCTAAAAGTCACTTTTATTCTTCGGCTTTTAACACTGTGAGTTGTGTGGTTCTCTGTGTCTTTTATTTGTTTTATTTTTCCTTTTAATTATTTTATTGCGTATTTATTTATTTTTAATTGTTTTACCTGTTTTTATTATTTTAACAACACTACTTTTTCGTGTTATTTTTATTTTGTGATATTCAACTCTGTGCAGCACTTTGGCGACATTCTGTTCTTAAAATGTGTTTTATAAATAAAGTGGATTGGATCTTCCTCTGACTGGAACAGCTTGATCCCAGTATGAACTCTGCTTATTTATCCCAGTTCCTGCCAACCAGTTGCTTCTGGTTACAAACTGGGAAAACCGCCTTTCCCGTCTGATGTTTTATTTTCTTTATTTAGATTTGTAAATGCCTTGCAACCGTGCAGGCGGTCAGCACAAACAGAGACAGATGCTGTTAACTATAACTTAACTATTTTGTTGTCTTTATTTCAGTGCTTTTAATGTTGATTTATGTTATTTTACCTGTACAGCACTTTGATTACTTTGAAGTATGTGAAAGTGTTCTACAAATAAAGTTTTGATTGATCAACTAAACAGAAAACAGCATTAAATCATTATGTTATATTAATCATCACAATGTTTGACGCGTGCAAAGTCGGATTTAAGTCAAAGCAAAGAACTATGAAACAAATCAAAGCCTTATTTTAATAACCCTGCCCTGGAAAAAGTTTTCCACCTGCTCATGATGTCCTGTTTAGATCATTGTAACTCTCTTTATTTTGGCGTTGATCAGTTAACTTTGCACCAAAACGCTGCGGCTCTGACAGGAACACGACGTTACGATCACATCACCACTGTTCTCGCTTCTCTGCACTGGCTTCCTGTTAGTTTTAGGACCCAGTACAAGATTTTATTGATTGTTTTTAAAGCTTTAAATGGTTTGGCTCCCTTGTATCGGTCAGAGTTGTGACATGAACATGCTCCAGCCAGGACTCTCAGCTCCTCTTTACTTCAGGTCCCATCGGCCGGATTAAAATCCAGCCTTTTCTGTTGCTGCTCCGACGATCTGGAATAACCTTCTCCTTTACATCAGAGCTGCTCAGTCTGTCCTTAAAACCCACTTCTTTGAGCTGGCATTTGGTCATACCTGAGCTTTTTCTTTGTGTATTTTAATTCTTTTACTTTTTAGATTTTTGTTTTGTGTCCAGATTTTATTTATTTTTAAATGTGCAGTGTTGTTGTTTGTTGTTTTATTGTTCAGCACTTTGGGCAGCTGCTGCTGTAGAAATGTGCTGGATAAATCAACTTGAACTTAAATTAAATGAATCCTGGACTAAAGGCAGAATATTCTTTTTAAATGAATGAGATCAGAGTGAAGAAATAAATAGAAATAAATGGAAACTTACAGGCTGAGGAACTCTTGTGGGATCCAGTTGGGACTGATGCTTCCTGCTGTGCATCTTTACCTTCTCCTTCACCTCTGGACACACTCACCTCCTCCTGCTCTGTGTCCACACCTGCTCAGGTATCACAACAAACACAACCTGACGTCAGAACACCCAACACACACCTTCAGCTGAAGTTAAAGCACCTTCATGTTTCTGCACTAGAGGCTAACAGTTTGCTTAGCTAAAACAGCTCCACTCACGTTTGGTTTGCAGCTCTGGTTCATCTTCTTTCTCTTCTTTATCTTCAGAGTCTTGTTTTAAACTTCCAGACTTCCGGCATCTGAGATCAGTCATGACGAGGTGGAATTATTCCCGGAGCTGCAGCAGCATGCCAGCTAGCAGCCAGCTAGCCGGCCTTCGCTCCTTTCTGTCTGCTCTTAGATCTGAACTGACAGGGAGACTGTCCAGATGTTTATAAGGAGACTGGTTTCCAGCTGGGATCCGCAAACAAAACAGCAACACAGCCCAGTTTCTGCGGAGATGTTCAGTAAACTCTGAGCTTTTCCTCCTCCAGGCTGCGGCGCGTCCTGTTCCCCGCTGCTGCGTTCAGGATGCCTCGGAAATGGAAAAACTAAACTAAAGAATAAAGAAATCTTTTTCGCTTCTAAAATTTAGGCTTACAAAAAAAACAAAACAAAAAAAAAAACCAAAACCGTGGCTTACCTAAAACTTGATGTTGTGCTTACTATTCATTTTCTAAATTAAACTAATGTTTAGCTTAAAAACAACTTAGCCAAAGACGCTTAACTTTAAATCTGCTTCATTAACTTTAAAAAAAAGGAAAAATAAATAAATAAATAAATAATATAGGTAATGTACAATGCTTTTTGTCGTAATACATCTAACAATGTTACCAATTAAGAAAACAGATCACCCGTTTCTTTTTTTTAATTTAATTTATTATTTCTAGCAAAAATGAGTTCTTTCCAAGTTCCCATTTTCTGCGAACGCAACAGAAGCTGTTGCTTGATGTGATTGGCTGATCTCTGGATCAATATTATGACGATTATAACCCATAGACATTATATACATGTCTATGATTAGAAGCCAGAAACAGAAACTTAACTAAATAAAGTAAACTGAAATAAAACAAAGCAACAGAAAATCTTGCTTGATCGTGATTGTTTGATGTCTGGATCGTTATTCTCACGTTCAACTATTATAACACAGAAAAAGAAACTTGACTAAATTAAATAAAATAAGTGAAAGCTTCTATGAAATTATTGAAACTAGTTATTAATTTTCAAAGCTTTAGTTTTAAATAAGTAAATCCTACTTCCAGTTATAATAACTTTAACTTTTGGTTAAAAGTTTAAGCTTTCCATGTTTTTGCATGAACTCCAAAGGATTCCAGAAAAGCATGTTGATCTAGGAATGCTGTTTACAGGCGGTTTTAGCACTTTGGGAGGACTGAGAATTACAAACTGACACCAGCTGAATTTCCTCCAACTATCTATATATTACAGTGTCACAAGATGCATGATAAGACTCAAAAAGCAGCGTTTGCTCCTTTTGGGCTTCCGGAGCAACGTGGCCGCTGAACCAGAGCATCACAGTGCACCTTCAACAAATCCATTGCTCATGTTGGGTTTTCTGCTGATTTCCCAGTAAGTCCCACTGAGGCTGATGAGCCTGATGCCAGGTGATGCTCCGTAACTCTTCCTGTGCACGAGGACTTTTTCTTCCCAACACCAACGATGGATGTAGAGCCGTAGATAAAGACTGCTAGATGGAAGGCATGGATACCGACAGTGTTGCTACGACTTATGTAACATCACGCCGTTGTTCTGGAAGCCTTTCAGGTTAATGTGACCCGAGTCCAACATGGTGGCAGAACGAAAGGGCCCCTCATGGTTCCTTCAGGTTTAAATGCATTCCCACCAACCAATAGGAGTTTAGATCAGGACATGCACAGTGGATATATCTGCTGTTCATGTGATCAAAGTGTTATATTCTCCTCACAGTCAGTGGAAAAGCCCGTGTGTGTGTGTGTGTGTGTGTGTGTGTTCTAACTTCCCAACATGCATCTTAAGTCCAGGCAGTGTATGCAGTGATCGGTGTTCCAGATGTATCAATTCAAATATGGATCTAATGATCATTTCTAAAGAGTAAACCTGGAATTTTTCCTGTTTTCTGTCTTTTCATGACCAAAATGTTGTAAATAAATCTGACGAGGACGAAGTCAGACTTTGGTTATTATAAATAAAAGGTTTACGCTGCACCCTGCTTTAGTGCTTATACAAACAGATTAATATGCTTTCTAGGGAGGTGACGATGACTTTTGATTCGATTCAGACTTTTTGGGTGCCGATTCAATTTAAATTGTGATTCTCACCATTCTTTGATATCGCTGATTTTTGTTGATTAATATTTTCTGCTCATCATTTTTCTTGCTTTCAAAGAGGAAAAACAACCCAGCAGCCAGACCATCATTCTGCTGCTAAAATACCCAAGACAAATAAAAAGATCACTTAAAATAACAAAAATGACAAACTTTTTTTAAAATAATGGACTACTTCTATTTATTTGAAAAAAAGAGATTTTTTTAACACAAAAAAAAAAAAGCAATTTTAAAATTTTGAAGCAAAAAATCCCGATATTCAATTTTTCTATCCGATTTTCCCAACCATTTCATCTTTCTGTTCCATGGTGGGAATATTTTAAAGACAACATCCAGAAAGTGTCCAAAGAACAGATTGTTTCTCATTTAAACATATATGGTGATCAAACAGATAGATTAGATTACATAGAAGTTCCTCTACTGGGATTACTGGGAGTGAGACAGAAATCTGCAAGAAAAGACTCGTCTGATGTTCATTTCACTTCCAAGGTTTAAGCAAACAGATTTTCACAAGTTCATGCAGAGGACTTGGCAAACAAAACAGTTTCAATTATAAATCACACAAAGTGCAACGCTGCCAGGGAAGAGGAAGAATGACCCAATCACCAGGATACCGCGGGATCCCACAGTATCCTGCATTATCACGCTTTGCCAAGCAGTATCCCGAGGTATCACCCAGTATCACGCAGGATCACCCAGTATCACCCAGTATCACGCAGGATCACCCAGTATCACGCAGGATCACCCAGTATCACGCAGGATCACCCAGTATCACGCAGTATCCCGAGGTATCACCCAGTATCCCGAGGTATCACCCAGTATCCCGAGGTATCACCCAGTATCCCGAGGTATCACCCAGTATCACCCAGTATCACGCAGGATCACCCAGTATCACCCAGTATCACGCAGGATCACCCAGTATCACGCAGGATCACCCAGTATCACGCAGTATCACCCAGTATCACGCAGTATCCCGAGGTATCACCCAGTATCCCGAGGTATCACCCAGTATCCCGAGGTATCACCCAGTATCACGCAGGATCACCCAGTATCCCGAGGTATCACCCAGTATCCCGAGGTATCACCCAGTATCACGCAGGATCACCCAGTATCACCCAGTATCACGCAGGATCACCCAGTATCACGCAGTATCACCCAGTATCACGCAGTATCACCCAGTATCACGCAGGATCACCCAGTATCACGCAGGATCACCCAGTATCACGCAGGATCACGCAGTATCACCCAGTATCACGCAGTATCACCCAGTATCACGCAGGATCACCCAGTATCACGCAGGATCACCCAGTATCACCCAGTATCACGCAGTATCACCCAGTATCACGCAGGATCACCCAGTATCACGCAGGATCACCCAGTATCACGCAGGATCACCCAGTATCACGCAGTATCACCCAGTATCACCCAGTATCACCCAGTATCACGCAGGATCACCCAGTATCACGCAGTATCACGCAGTATCACGCAGTATCACCCAGTATCACGCAGTATCCCGAGGTATCACCCAGTATCCCGAGGTATCACCCAGTATCACGCAGTATCCCGAGGTATCACCCAGTATCCCGAGGTATCACCCAGGATCACCCAGTATCACCCAGGATCACCCAGTATCACCCAGTATCACGCAGGATCACCCAGTATCACGCAGTATCACCCAGTATCACGCAGGATCACCCAGTATCACGCAGGATCACCCAGGATCACCCAGTATCACGCAGGATCACCCAGTATCACGCAGGATCACCCAGGATCACGCAGGATCACCCAGTATCACGCAGGATCACCCAGGATCACCCAGTATCACGCAGGATCACCCAGTATCACGCAGGATCACCCAGTATCACGCAGGATCACCCAGTATCACGCAGGATCACCCAGTATCACCCAGGATCACCCAGGATCACGCAGGATCACGCAGGATCACGCAGTATCACGCAGTATCACGCAGGATCACGCAGTATCACGCAGGATCACCCAGGATCACCCAGGATCACCCAGGATCACGCAGTATCACGCAGGATCACGCAGTATCACGCAGGATCACGCAGTATCACGCAGGATCACGCAGTATCACGCAGTATCACGCAGGATCACGCAGTATCACGCAGGATCACGCAGGATCACGCAGTATCACGCAGTATCACGCAGTATCACGCAGGATCACGCAGTATCACGCAGGATCACGCAGTATCACGCAGGATCACGCAGGATCACGCAGTATCACGCAGGATCACGCAGTATCACGCAGGATCACCCAGTATCACGCAGGATCACGCAGTATCACGCAGGATCACGCAGTATCACGCAGGATCACGCAGTATCACCCAGTATCACGCAGGATCACCCAGTATCACGCAGGATCACGCAGTATCACTCAGTATCACGCAGGATCACCCAGTATCACCCAGTATCCCGCAGTATCACGCAGGATCACGCAGTATCACCCAGTATCCTGTGGTATCTTGTGGTAATCTGATGGTTTTATCACATAAAACATGTATGTATGGTTATGGTGACTGAGAAGGGCCGGACATAAAACGTGTGAAAACCTGCTCAGATCCTCTATGTTGGATTTTTCTGGGAATCAATAAGATGCCATCCCTCCATCTGCGAGGGACACACACCTGTACACACACTGCCTGCGAGGGACACACACCTGTACACACACCGCCTGCGAGCGACACACACCGCCTGCGAGCGACACACACCTGTACACACACCGCCTGCGAGCGACACACACCTGTACACACACCGCCTGCGAGCGACACACACCTGTACACACACCGCCTGCGAGCGACACACACCTGTACACACACCGCCTGCGAGCGACACACACCTGTACACACCATCAGGTGATCATTCTGGGATTCTGGCAGCTTTCGGCGCTTGGACCAACACATTTAGCCGTGTTGCTCGTTCCACAGGAGACTCGTCAGGTTTTCTACAGACCAACTGGGATTGGGCTCCACACCCCCTCTTCTCATTTTGCCTCCTTTAAGTGATTTTCTTTAAGTCATTTATTCATTGTTTAGTTTTGTATCATCAGTAGGGATGTCGCGAGCAACGCGGTACATCATCTGCCTGTGTGCACTCGGCTTTGTGTGCACGTGTTGCTTCTGGCTGACGTGTAACCGTGGAAACATCGTGACTTAGCTGCCGTCAGAAAACTCTAAATAAACTGTATATCTGCATCACAGTCCAATCCGATTTCATTTGCAGAGCACAGAGACAACACATCGTACACAACACGGGTAAAACACAGCTGCATCATAAAAACATGAAAGGTAACAATACTTCCAGTTAAAAGCCAGATACAAACAACGTGTCCTAAAAAGAAGACTGGAAAACAGGAGGCGGCGTACCCGATACACGACGGTAGCAGTTTTGGGGCTCAGAAACAACAACCAACACCTGATCTGCCCGCCTGGCTGGAGCAGGGCAGGAAAGTTCCCCAAACAAAGAGGAAGTCTGGTTGAAGCCACCCAGGAGGTTTATTTCTGCAGAAGCAGAGTTTCATCGGGTTGGGATCTGCAGTCGGAGCATTAAAGATAAAAACATGAAACATTAACAAGTTCTGCGACTGGTCGCGGAACAGTGGACCAGCTCTATACCCTCTCTGGGGTCCTGGAGGGGGCATGGGAGTTTGCCCAACCAGTCTACATCTGCTTTGTGGACCTGGAGAAGGCATTCGACCGTGTCCCCCGGGGGCTCCTGTGGGGGGTACTCCGGGAGTATGGGGTACCGGACCACCTTGTACGAGCTGTCCGGTCCCTGTACGACAGCTTGGTCCGCATTGCCGGTAGTAAGTTGGATCCGTTTCCGGTGAGGGTTGGACTCCGCCAAGGCTGCCCTTTATCACCAATTCTGTTCATAACTTATATGGACAGAATTTCTAGGCGCAGCCGAGGTGTTGAGGGGATCCGACTTGGTGGCCTCAGGATTGGGTCCCTGCTTTTTGCAGATGACGTGGTCCTGTTGGCTTCACCTGGTCGTGATCTCCAGCTCTCACTTGAGCGATTCGCGGCCGAGTGTGAAGCGGCTGGGATGAGAATCAGCACCTCCAGATCTGAGACCATGGTCCTCAGCCGGAATAGGGTGGATTGCCCTCTCCGGGTCGGGGGTCAGGTCCTGCCTCAAGTGGAGGAGTTTAAATATCTCGGGGTCTTGAAGGATGGAGCGCGAGATCGACAGACGGATCGGTGCGGCGTCTGCAGTAATGCAGACTCTGCGCCGGTCTGTCGTAGTGAAGAAGGAGCTGAGCCAGAAGGCAAAGCTCTCCATTTACCAGTCGATCTACGTTCCTACCCTCACCTATGGTCATGAGCTGTGGGTCGTGACCGAAAGAACCAGATCTCGTATACAGGCGGCTGAAATGGGTTTCCTCCGCAGGGTGGCCGGGCTCTCCCTTAGAGATAGGGTGAGGAGCTCGGTCATCCGGGAGGAGATCAGAGTAGAGCCGCTGCTCCTCCGCATCGAGAGGAACCAGTTGAGGTGGCTCGGGCATCTGGTCAGGATGCCTCCTGGACCTCCCTGGTGAGGTGTTCCAGGCACGTCCCTCTGGGAGGAGACCCCAGGGAAGACCCAGGACACGCTGGAGGGATTATATCTCTCAGCTGGCCTGGGAACACCTCGGGATCCCCCCCGCAGAGTTGGTAAATGTGGCTGGGGAGAGGGAAGTCTGGGCTTCCCTGCTCAGGCTGCTGCCCCCGCGACCCGACCCCGGATAAGCGGCATGAAGATGAAGATGAAGATGACATTAACAAGTAAAATGGTCCCATTTATTCCTAAAGTTGGATCCATAAAGTTCTGGAACTATTCTTTTTCTTAAAAACTCTAAAAGTGAAAGAAACTTCTGACACGAGCAAACAGAGCGTAAAAGTGAGAAACCTGCAGACTTTGGTCCAGAAACGGAAACGCCGAGACGACGGACGCTTTAAATAAAACCGTATAAAAGACATGGAGGAACTCGACTGTGGTTTTTCTGTGGCGTTTGTTGGAGAAAGGTGAGAACTTTGCTTATTCTTGCCCCGACGAGTCGTCCGAACTCGCAGAGTTGTCTGAGGTGGGCGCGTCGGCCGTCGCTGCTTCTGCTGGAGAAAACAAACGCAGTCAGGTTTGTACGGCGGCGGCGGCAGCGATAAGCCAAAGGAACATCCATACCTGCTCTGGTTTTCAGCAGATTTCCCGCTGACCCTGTAACTTCGGCATCACACCTCTCCAGTAATACTCTCAGGTTTTTGGTGACTTGTGGGTGTTTCGCCGTCTTCGCCGCCGCTTCGTCATCTGAGCTGTCGCTGGATGAGTCTGAAACAGAAGCACTTTTATTTTAAACCAATGTTCGTCATAATGTACACACAGCGACATGCAGCTAGAGCTGTTTTTCCTTCCCACTGTCGCCTCCTGCTGCCCAGGATGAGGGATCAGATCCAGGTGCAGACTGTGGATTTTCCTGAACTAGAATATTTCTGATGAATCTGCTCGTCTTCACGTGTCTGTTAAGTCTCCTGAGATGACGAGAGCTGCTGTACAATTAAAAAATTGGCGGAGCTTCTGTGAAGTCACCTGTAAGTGTCAGAACTGAAGCTCAATAGACATTTTCGTCCTGCCAGGAAAATACAAGAATGGGCAAAGAGGTGGAGCCGAGAGGCGGTCTGTGGGCATCGGGGTGGATGACTGACACCCATCAAACTTCTACCTGCCTGTGTTTTCTTTTTAACTTTATTTCAAGAAATTGTATAACAAGCCAGCTTGTAACAGGCGTAAAGCTTTCCAGGTACGTTTAATGCAACCGAGCAGTAAAACTGTAACATTAGAAGGAAAAAGAAAAAAAACCACGAAAACAAAACAAACAAGAGCGAGCACTGTTGCAAACTAAAGCTTTCAAATATATGTGGATAAGTATATATATCTAATATATACATTCCTGATATAAATGTAGATTTATTTGTAAGAGAGGAAACAAAGAAAAAGGAAACAACAAAAACACTTCTCATTCAAATATCTTATTAAAAAAAATAATATAATTTATAGGCTTTAGGGAATTTACAATATTTCAGGATTTTTTTCAACAAAATTAGTTATTTTTTAAATGCTTCAAGAATTGAGTATATTTTCAAAACTCTACAATTGTGAAAAAAAATTTCCGCCAATATAATCAAATTATTATTTTCAAATGCAACTCTTTTATTTTCCATTTGCAGACCAAATTAATTTTTTGAAAGGATTTTTGCAGGAAATCCAAAGTTGAAAACTAACCCAGAAATCAGCCGATTTTCCACACGAATGAAAGATGTTCTACAGTTTCAATGTCGGCGTTACAGAAAGTACACAAATTCATACCAATATTAAATTCACTATGTAAGAATTCATTTGAAGGATAAATGGCATTCAAGATTTTGAAATGATTTCCTTTTGCTTTAGGTGGAATTGGAAAGGATAAATATTGAGTCATAAATTTAGGACTATAATCTTTAAAAAATGGTTTACTTCTACCTGCCTGTAGCTAAGAGCTGAACGAGCTAACGGAGGTAGGCGGACCAAAGCTAAGTCAGGCTGTGAGCTGGATGAAAACTGCAGCTGTGCAACACGCTGCCTTCCTGCAGCTGGATATCTGCTACCTGTCAATCAAAAGGACACGCCCCCTAATTATGCTGAATATTGGGATTAAATAAGAGTTAAATAAGAATTAAATAAGAGAGCGAACATCGAGCTTTCTGTAGCTAAGAGCTAACCGAGCTAACCCGGAGATAACAGGAGCTAACCAGCTAACGGAGGTAAGCGGGCTAAAGCTAAGTCACGTTGTTAACCAGCTAAAAACCGCGGTTGTTCTACGTTCTTCTGACTTGAAGCGGGAGATCGGGTACCTGTCAATCAAAAGGACACGCCCCTAAATATGCCGAATTTCGAGATTAAATTACTTTTAAACGGACGAGTTAGAAAAAAATTCACTCCCCCCACAGTTGTCATGAAGGTAAACCTGACCTATTAAACCTAAAATGGATTTTTGTACCAGGCTGTAAACATGTTTATTTCTGCTGTAAACATGTTTATTCCTGCCGTAAACATGTTTACCATCTTTCATACGCTGTCTATGAATTAAACAGATGGATTATAATCATCTCTACAGTCATTGGACCAACGGTTTTGTCCAGAGCAACTTCCATGTGATAACTGATCAGGATTTAGGTAAAGTTGCCAAATGAGGCAGAATTTCTTGTCCTGAGACCCCGAAGCAGAGCGGTGAGATCTAAAGATGAGAAAACCAAGCGTGCTTTGAGCTTCGCTGCGAGGATAAACATTTACTGCATCACTGAATCGAAAGCATGAAGTTAAGCTGATTATGTTTATGTGAGCAGATTATTACTTAACATGAGTTAATAACAAACTTCATCAGACGGGAACTTTACCTTTCACAGACGCCTTTCTGGGCTTTCTGGAAGCTGCGTCTCTTTTCTGGGGAGTCGATGCCTTCGTTTTGCTTTTTGTGTGACTCTTCTTCACGAGATTCATCAGAGGTTCGTCATCCGAACTTTCATCTGACGATTCTGCCAAAGAGCAGCAAGAAGCTTTAAAACGTTTTCTTCGGTTTGTTTTTCCTCTGAACCGTTGCCGGTCTACCTTTCTTCTTCTTCGACGCCCTGCTTTGCGACACGCTGCTCTTCTTGGGGCTTTTCTCTGCAGCTTTTCTCTTCATGGCGACGAGCTTCACCAGCGGCTCGTCTTCATCATCTGAGCTGTTGTCTGAGGATGAAGACGCAGGAAGTCGGAGCACGAACAGCCTGTAACAAACGGAATAAAGAGGCTTCCTACCTTTTAGTAATTTTTCTTTATGTTTTGTGATCGTTTTCTTCTTCGGCGATGTCTTCTGATCTTTCAGACCATCGGTTTTCTTCTTCATCATCACGGCCAGCGGCTCATCGTCTGAGCTGTGCTCACTGGAAGTCTCGACATATTTCACTACAAGCAGATCATTTATTTTCTTTAAATTACAATAAAGAAAAACCAGAAACGAGTTCAGATTTTGGAAGTTTGACACGCACCGGATTTCCTCGCTACGGTCCTTTTAGATTTCACCACCGGAGTCGCCGCTTTTCTCTGCCGTCTCTGCCGTTTGTTCGCAGTTTTACTTAAAGGCTCGTCGTCGGAGCTCTCATCCTTCTCCACTGAGACGACGGGAAAGCGCAGAAAGACAGGAGTTAAAATCTAAACAGCTCTGAGATCCTGGTGCTCAAAGCAGAAAAGTTAACTCCACCTTTCTTTTTCCTCTCAACAGACTCTCTGGGTGTTGCCGAGCGCGGCTTCTTTGTGGTTCTGGAGGCGGATTTGGCGATTTTTATCAGCGGCTCGTTGTCAGAGTCGTCCTCTGTGTCTGAAGAAAATAAACGTTCAGTCAGAAAGTTGTGTGGGAAAGCGCAGCGGTAGACGCCGTCATGTCTTCACCTGCTTCCTTGGTTTTTCGCCCAGAAGATTTGGGTGGCGTGTTTTCCTTTTTGTTTTGTTCCGCCGCCGGTGCCGCAGATTTTTTCTTCTTAATCAGCGGCTCATCGTCCGAGTCATCCGCAGCTAAAAGAAAACAGAGGAATATTTAACATTTAGCACAAACTTCTGGGAAATACTAAAGTAAAATTTTAACGTTTACCACCTTCATCCTTCTTTGAAACTGGATTGGAGCTGCGGGTGTTGTCACATGACTTCTTGGCTTCACTCTGAGGCCTCATCAGGAGCTTCGACAGAGGAATGAAATCCTCATCGTCAGAGGCGGAGCTGTCCTTCCCTGATGAGTGAAAGACATGATGGCACAAACAGTCAACTAAATTATGTGAAATCAAATTAAAATGCTCAGATACAGTTTAAAATAAATGTTTCTGTATCGTATAAAAGCTCTTTCAGCAGCAGGGAGTCAACGTAATGGTTTCCTGTACAATACCCATCTCTCACATAGCAGTGGAGAAAAACTCTTTCCAGTTCACTGAGGTTTGCAGCACTGGTTTCAGCTCAGCTCAGAAACTCTCGTCCCACCAGCTTGAGGTCTGCACCTTCATTCTTTTCTTTTTAACCCCTTCTGTTAGAGATTTGCTGCCGTGTTTAGGATCATCGCCCGGTTGCAGGAAGCAATTTTGGGAAAACTTCAGCTGTCAGACGGATGACCTAACATAAGACTCTAGAATACTTTGGACAGAGAAGTTCATAAAGCACTCAATAACTGCAAGATGTGCAAGTCCTGCAGCTGCAGAACAAGACCTGATCATCAGTCCTCCACCATGATTAACAGTTGTTGTGAGGCGTTTGTTTCGATATGCTGTGTTTTGGTTTTGTTCTGGTCCAATGAGGACTTTGTTCCAGAAGTCTGGTGGTTTCTCCAGCTAGACCTTTGTCATCCTAACCCAACCAGCCATGCTTGTACAGTATTTTCTACAGTATATTCTAGTTGTACTGTCACAGACTATAACGTGTATTTTCCACTTGTAGATGAGCTTTCTCTCTGGAGAATGATGAATTCCAGACAGAGTGTAAATGACCTTACAAGCCAGACTGATGGACAGCATCTGTTGCTTCTTGAGGATCATTGTTGATATCTTTCCTCCCCTGCACAATCTAAAAACACACACCTGAATTATGGAGAACAGTATACTGACCAAAATTGTGCTGTTATGGGAGAAATTTACACTGAAGGTGATTATCAGTTCAACACAACATTCATTAGCAGCACATGGCTCCTTTTTTCCCTCTTAATTACTCTGAAAGTGCAAGAAATGGATGCAGTTTTGTATTCTGAATGTCTATAAAGTACATTTTCAATAAATATGACCAAGGTGGATTATATAATTTGTTACAGGGATTTTTTGTTCTAGTTATATGTTCTCCCTGTTTTAAAGCCAGGACAGTAATGAACAGTTTATTATTTATTGATTGAACGAAAAGTTTATTATTTACTCTAGAAGTAATAGAAATGGATGCATTTTTGCATTCTGAATGTAAAAGTATAGGGGTGGGAAAATCGATCGAAAAATTGGAAAAGGGAATTTTTTTCTACACAATTTTGAAATCGATTTTTTAATTTTATTTTATTTTATTTTTTGGTTAAAAAAAAATCCCTTTTTTTCCAAATAAATAAAATGGATGCTATATAAATCCTTTTACTTGTCTTCTTGGGCATTATGGCAGCAGAATGATGGTCTGGCTACTCCGTTGTTTTTTTCCTCATTGAAATGAAGAAAAATAACGAGCAAAAAAAAGGTTTTATACATTTTTTTTTAAATATACAAAAATCAGCAATATCGGAGAATCGCAATTTAAATCGAATCAGCACAAAAAAGACAAAAGCACATCGTCACACCACTAATAAAGTACTTTTCAATAAATATAGACAAAGTGCATCGTATAATTTGTTAGAGATTTTTTTTCTAGTTAAATGTCCTCCTTATTTTAAATCCAGGACAGTAATAAACAGTTTATTACCACGTTGTAAGCTAACAGCTGGCTTCACAGTCCTAACACACCTCTGCATCCTCATCTGAAAGGTTTATGCAGCTACCTGGAGAGTCATGTGCCATGTTAGCCGGGCTGCAGTCCATTCTGCTGGTCAGTCTCAGGTATTTACATCCACACCTGCTGCAAGCTTCTTATTCTCTTAATGTTCGCTCAGTCGCTGGGATGTTTCCACTGGTTGTACGTACAGAATTTTTAGCAGCTATAAAATACACCGTTCCACCAAAATCCAGCTTGATTTCAGATGAGAAAACCCGTTTCTCCAGTTGCGGGGGTAAAAAGGGGGCCACGTTCAGGTCTGGTTTGTTCTCTTCCGCTTAGTTTAAGAGGAAGGCGGGAGGGCGCGCTTTGATGACGGATCACCGCGTCATTGGTCCGTGAACTCCAGTTGCTTAGCAACGAAATTTAGACTTAAGCTAGATTTGATTAAAAAATGTTTTTCCCCCAATTACAGAATACACCATAACTAAACAAAAATCAATCGTCTACCCCTGTGAAAACAATTAAACATCAGGACAGAGTACATTCTGATGTTTCAGCAGAACTGAGACCACGCTATCAATGGCATACATCTGAATAGTCTGCAACCAATTTTGGTTGTAAAACCAAAAAAACTGCTTTTACAAGCTGTAACAGATCACTATTATCTTTTCCAAATTAAAATGAAGTATATTCTGAAGGAATATGACACAGAAACATCCAGAAAATTAAGGAAAATATATTTGTCTTCTCCAGTTTTACCAAAAACTAAGAGTATCATTCAAGATCCTAAATGAAATCTACCTATCTAACGACTTCCTACAATTAAAATTCAACTTGGACAATAACTCATGTGAATTCTGTGAAAAAGAAATCTAAACAACAGAGCACATATTTTTATTGCAGACGTGTGTGATTTTCAGACTGCCTTTCAGAGTTGGCTCCACTTAAAGAATATCACCATGTACCCTCCGACTATGTGCTGAATCAAAACCGGTGGAATATCAAAAGAACCTGGAATTTCTTGTAAACAACCTGATCCTGTTGGCCCTACATGTCATACATCCATGTAAATATGCCAGAACTAAGCCCCCCATCAATGGATGGAAAATGATCTCAGAATATTCACAAAATCTCTTCAAAATATGAAAACAAAAAATTCCCAAAGACTTTTTTCCTTGATGGACTTGTTCATGTTACTAGACAGACTCCTAATCGATTTCTCTGTGTGTGTGTGTGTGTGTTTGTTTAGGCTCTCATTCCTATCAGACTGCCTTGTTGGAAGTTACCTCAACACCTGTTAAATGTATACAACCAATATGCTGTATGAATGTACTTTTTTTTTTTTTTTTTAATTTTTTATTGAACAACAGGTTCTCCCGCATATCTTTTAACAAATGTTCTTTGTTAAATTTAGTTTAATGTTTCATAAGTTAGTCAAAATATGTGAAATAAAGTAAATATGGCTACGAATGTGTTGTTTACAGAGTTTTTGGTAAACATAACTTTTTTCCAATTTACATTCTGCACCGACTCAGATTAAATTAAATAAAACAGCATAATATAAAAAACAAAGGGGAAAAATGCTTTATCCCTCCACTGGTCAGCTCATGAGTTGCAGCTTCTTTTCCAGATGATGGAGCTGAAGCACAGCAGAGAGGGACCTGCATCATCCATTTTTAACTAATTCTCACCATTTTATTTTTTAAAGAGGACAGAAACAGTTCAGTATTCACCCACAAATGAAACTAATCTTCGTGGCAGCTAATTGCTCAGTTTATTAGACAAGTACAAGATAAATACGCTAGCACTGTTAGGTTAGACAACATGGAAATACACTAAAGACAAAGATATGAATCCACAGTTTCATGAGTCAAGATTAATGACAAAATGGTGAAATTGTGCCATTTCCCAACTTCAAACCTCAGGAAGTTCAGAATTCCCAAGAGAAAAATGAACAGTTTCTCATCCATCAGTTGGGTGCGTTTTCCTGTCATTTTCCTCCATTTGTTTCCTCCTCTGTGTGTTTTGTTTTGTTTCCTTTTTTCCTGATAACATCCCTGAGAGAGTAAGGGGACAGTCTGATGTTTTCTGATTAAACAGTGTCATTCACATCGTTCACATAATTGTTTTCAGTACTTACTATCCTAAATCAAAAGTGCTATTGAAGAAGTACTCCATCTAAAAAGCTAACCTTTCAAATCATTCAACACAAACAGGACAATATCAGAACAGATGGAGAAAACTTTGGTCAGTAACTCTCAACGACATGATCACAAAACTTCATTAAAAATCTTCCTGGCAGAGTTGACTTGTTCTGTTACGCCATGATGAGACGACGGAGAGTTTACCAAGATTTCATGCAGCTTCGATTCTCTAAATAATCATTCCAGATGTGTGAATTACAAACATCAACGACCTGATAACAGCGTCCTGCTTTCCAGCACGGGACACCAAAACAGAGCTGCACTTTTTTGCATCCTGTCATGAAGAAGCAGCACTTTACCTGATGGATTTTGATATGAATAAAAGCACTTCATCTTCTTTGTTACATAAGCAGAACCAGGTGCTGGAAGGCCTGACTAGACCCTGCTACTGGAAACCACCAGCAGTCCGTGCTGACCGTCTTACAGAGCGATCAGGCAGTAGGTCGGTGCTGGTGTTTTTATATCCTCGGGATTGAGTTTACATGACAGCCATCTTGCTGGCCTCTCGGACGCCGCTGAGGTAGGCTCCTGTCACAGTCTGAGGGAAGTGTCGGTTGGTGGCCTGGAAAATAAAAGTCAACAGACTAAACAAATCATTTTATTACAACAGAATGAGTTTTCTGACCAAACAGCTTATTGAGACACCTGATGAAACTGGGATTTAAAAAATAAATCTTAAAGTAAACTCAAATTAATACCATTTAAAAGCAAATAAACAAACATTTTATATTCAAATAATTTTCTTTTACAAATCTGCAGCATTATAGTTTTTCCACAGGGTTAAATAAAAATAAAATAATTCATTATCTATACCACTTAGTCCAATTCAGGGTAAAAATGAAAATAAAAAAAATAATAAATAAAATAAAAATTACAACATCAATTTAATTATGCAAGTTAAAATAAAATGTGAGTTTAAAGATGAAATTGAATAAATAAATTAAGATACCTTTTAAAATTAAAAAGATTAAAATTAAGATTAAATAAAAATAAATTCCAATGAAATAAAATTAGTACAGGGTGGGTTTGTTCTGGGGAGTTATATATTAAAAAAGATGACTATTGTATTTTCAATATTATGTCTAATTTTTCAAAAAGAAATCTGAACAACGAAAAAAAAAAAAGATTTAAAAAGGATCAAATTAGAATAATAAATTAAACATATTTTAAATAATAAAATATAGAATTTAATAGCTAAAACCAGATATAAAAAGAATGAAATAAATAAAAGCGATGTTACCTCGCCAGCGAAGAAGACTTTTCCGTGCACGTCTTCGGCCAGGATGTCGTAGGCCTCTCCGCTCCCCCCCGTCTTCACAAAGCTGTAGGACATCTGCGACCACATGTCTTTGCTCCAATGTGTCACAAAGTAATTGAAAGGTTCTGGGACCTCCTGTGAAGAATATTTGATCCGCTGATGAATTAATCAAGTAGTAGAAACAATAATTTTAGTTCATGGAGTCGGACCGACGAGGAATTTGTCTGGATGTAAAGCACACCACCAGAAACAGAGAAGTTTAACACAGAAAGCAAATCAGAGGATAGAAAAAGTCTCTACAGCTACAAACTACTGAGAAACACCTGAAAGCTTCGCGAAGCAGAACCTGGTTAAATAAAACAGGTTTGATATCAAATCAGAGCCTGATTCTGGGTCTGTTGGCAGACAGAAGTAGTTTGTTATAAAAGGTGAGGATGGACTCTGTCTGCAAACTGGATCTGAGATCTTCTGACCGCGTGAACGTACAGCTGTGCTCATATTTATTCATACCTTTCATTAAAGAAGAAAAAAAAACAGCTGCCTGTAAAATAAGCTGAAATTAACTAAAGTAATAATAAATAAACATTTTATGAAAATCATATTATTTTCTAATTCTGGTTCATTAGAAATATTTTTTTTTTAAAAAGCAAACAAATAAAGATAATTTATTACATATTCCATCACTCAAACTAACATTTAGTTGAAGAATCCTGTAATGTTTCCGCTCCAGTCAGGTGTTTTCTGTTCCTCTCAGTCAGACTTCTGCACCTGTTGACAGGTATTTTGTCCCACTGTTCAACAGAAAAGTCTCTCATTTGTCCAGGACCCATTTGTTTGTTTTTTCTTTCTTCAACTCAATTAGATGAAAAATCAGTGTCTTATATTACTAAATTATATTTTTGCAAATTTTTAGTTCTTGTTCCTTTTTTTAAGTCTCCAGTTATTTGAGTGACTGTTGTAAATTCAGCCTTTTCTTTAATGAAAAGACATATGAGCACAGCTGTAGCTGGACGTCATGCTGCAGCATCATGTCATGCAGCAGCATCATGTCATGCAGAACAACCTTTTTGTTTTATTCAACCTCCTTCTCTTCCCAGTTCAGGTCTGGACTTCAGCTTTCAACACATTTAGTCCCTCACAGAGCTGAGAAATCAGCGCTTTTTGTCGCCACCTCACACTCGTTTCTCAGGAATGCAAACGTGTTGTTTGCAGAGGTCAGGCGAGAAGACGGCGTAACGTTTCTTACTTCCAACTGTGGAAATTTTATCAACACTGAATTAGAGATGTTCGACTTGTTTCTACTCAAATCCAATTTACTGATTTTGTCCATCTCTTAATTTCTGATCCCAATTTCAATGGATGCCAATATCTTTGGAGTGAGTTTTCCCAAACAAAGAAAGAATCTCTCATATTCATCATTTTCAGTTGGAGGAGGCAAAGCTGAAGAGTTTGGTCTATAGCAGACTCAGACTAGACTTTACTGATCCCTTTAGCATGACTCCCTCAGGAAAATTACATTTTCCAGCAGTAAAAAAGGAAAAGTATCATTCACATGAAAACATAGATAAATAAAGAGTAATAAATAAATGAATTAATTAAACAATAAGAGAATGCACAAACAACTGTCCGGGGGTGTCGTCAGCTCCCTCCCCACCCCCGGTTTTTACTGCATCGAGGAGTTGGAGAGTGACGGCGTGATGGAGGAGTTTTAAGCTCCACCCAGGAAGCAGCAGTCTATATGTTATATGTTTGCATATTGTGCTGATAATTTTCATGTGGATAATATCGGTCGGCTGATGATATGGGACATCTCCACTCTGAATGAAGCGTTAGTCTGCGCTCCGCTGGGGGCCTTTCATGACAACGTGGCGGAGACAGGATTTACTGGTTACTGTTCAGAACTACCAGGATCCATCTGGGAAGAACTTTAGCTGTGGATCCTTTTGAAATTAAATGAAAAATACTTTATTAATTTTTGCCCATTAACTTTTTTATTAACTTTTGTATTTTATTTGTATTTTTTATTTATATTTTGTATTTTTTCCCACCTCTTCCTTCTTGGTTCCTGAGTGGCGATCAGCATCACATCTTCACACTCTGTCGTTATGTGTTTAACTTGTACACGTTTGGAGCATCAGTAGGAGTTCGGGGTTACGAGAGTGGTGTGTGTGTGTGTGTGTGTGTGTGTGTGTGTGTGTGTGATTATTGATGACTTTTACATGTATAACATCTGTTCAGCTGGGGATCCCTTAACCATCTACGCTCTCTTTCATCCCTTCACTCCGCTTTCATAATCATCTACACACACACACACACACACACACACACACACACACACACACACACACACACACACACACACACACACACACACACACACACACACACACACACACACACACACACACACACACACACACACACACTTACTTTACTTGTACAAGTCTGTACCCAAAATTTCTTCTTCTTTTTTTTTATTTAATATGTATGGGTTTAACCGTCTGGTCTTGCGTATCTGAATGTGTTGATGTCCGGTGTCTGCAGATGAATCGGCACCGCGTGCCGACGACAGATTTCTCCTGGTGGGATAATAAAGGTTCATTCATTATTTATTTTGATTTTGTTCTTTTGTTATTTATCTATTTCTATATCTACTTATTTTTTTATCCTGTTTGTAAATTTCTTTGTTTTTTTGTTTGTAGACGCTGCTGCTCTTGTTTTTTGTTACTTTATTTAGAAGACCTTTGAAAACAACATGGTGCATCTGAAGGGTTACTCCTCTGTCAATAAAAATGTTAAATAAATCTTTATTTAACATTTTTATTGACGGGGGGGGGGGTCTACCTGCTCTTTGAAAAGTTCCCGCAGGACCTTCATGCACTCGCCCACCACCTCCTTGTCGTCCAGGTCCCGGACAGCAGGTACCCGCCTCGCCGGAGATGACGGACATCAGCACCGCCTGCTTCCCCTGGAAAACACATGCAGACAGCTGGAGGCAGAAACCTTTCACTGCAGCCGGTGGTCCTTCTCACACCTGCTTTTAACAAACGCAGACTCCTCCTGCAGGACGTCTTTTAACTCATCCAGGCTTTCAACCATCAACATACGCATCAATACTTTCCTTCTATGCACGTTTTAATGCTTCTGCACCTCGCTGTAAAGATCCAGATTATTTATTGTTGGATTTGAAATTATATTTTTCAGTCTATACTTTATTTTGATATTTTCTCATCATGCTAGACAGAGATTTAAAGCCCCTCCTGGTCCTCCACACTCTGGTCAATATAAGGAAGAGTATTTTTGTGAATGAATATTTGACATGATAGGATGTAACATGAATGGACATGCATGCATTTACTTCTGTAAAAATGGATGTAAAGAGAGGATTTTAAATATGGAAATAGCTTGTATTCCAGGATTGATGTTCTGTGTAACTTTTTACAAGTTTTGTTTTTGATATCATAATTGTGCCAGACCCCAGGAAGAATATCTGTAGTCTGCTACAGCTAAAGGGGATCCTTAATAAACTAAACTCCAGTCAACGCCTCAGTATCCTGGAGACCAGATTTGCAGCTGAAGGAAAGGAGTACCGGGTCAGCAGGCCGCTGCAGAGCCGCATGCAGATGTTGGAGAAGAGATGCTTCCAAAAGCTGCAGATCTTCAGCATCTCTGTCTTTACGGTTGTTAAATATCTAACATGTTATAAATCAGCTGGTTTGGAGCAAATAGCAGAAATAAAGAAACAAACCTGCGGCTCGAGGTCATAGAAGACGCTGAACATGCCTCTCTTTTCAGGAGCAGGCGGGATGTGACCGAAGTAGTCGGCTCCTTGGATCTTCTTGTCCCAGAATCTGTACGGGAACTGAAGAGCGATCTGCAGCATGTGGGATGAAATCTTTCACCAGGAACAAACAAGCGTTCCAGGATGAATGCAGCTCCAGTCAGAGACGTACCTTCTCTATGATGCCGGCTCCCAGACTGTGGATCGCTTTCAGCTTCCTTTCAGGAAGCGGCGGGTTGAACTGAAGGGCGTTCTTCTGAAGCAGCGTTAACGGCACCGTGACCAGGACCTGGTGGAAGAGAGGACGTTAACGCGGCCGGTGGAACAGCAGCAGAGTCCGCGCCGGTGCAGGTTTCTACCTTCTGAGCCGTCCACTGGGAGCCGTTAGAGGACGTCACTTTCACAAGGTCACCGGAGTAGTCGATGGCCTGAACCTGGAATGAAAGAACACATCAAGCATGATATTTATGTCTCTCCAGAGTTTTATTGGGAAATGTCGGGATGTTTATAGGACTCAGATCTGGCTTGGCCCACTGGGCTCCTTCCTGAAGCCCTCGGTGAGCTCATTCTTCAGAGACTCGCGTTAGTTCCTGCTTTTCTCATCTGAAAACACGCCAAGCTCGTTTCACCGTGTCAGATGGAGATGATGTTCATGCCTTCATCTCATCTGGACTGGATGGTTGGAATTCCATTTCCACATGCTGATGTAAAAACTGGCTCCAGGTTGTCCAGATCGCTGCTGCAGGTCGTGCTAGTCCGGTCCTAATCCAGCTCTTTATGACAGAGCACGTTTTAAAATTCTGGTAGCAACATGTGGAGATGAACAAGCGCCTGGTTGAATCAGAGACCTCCATTAATCCTCGGCTGTCACCTTTACGTTTCCGCCTCCCAACCAGCAGACCCTGATCACATGACCTGACAGACCTGCTGGGAACATGGAGGGACCTGCTTCCTCTCAGCATGGCATCTGTCATCTCTCTTAAAAAGCATCTTATTGGTCCCGTCTAGCGGCGCCGAAGCCGTTCAGGTGTGGAAACGGAGGTGAGAACCAGGATGGAAGCTTCCCCACAAAGCCGCTGTAGTTCATACAAGGCTGCAGGGGGCGCTGTGGCGATTAGAGGAACACTCCAAAGCCTGAAGAGAGGCTGCAGAGCCTTTCAGACACGACCCGCCCGGTTCCGTTTAGATCTCCTGCAGCCAGGCGCCGTGTGGACGGCTCCTTCAACTCCTTTTGTTTTTCCTGTTTTTATGTCATGTTTTGTGTCTCACTGTGAAACACTTTTTCTGAAAAGCTGCTTCATAAATAAACATGTACTTCTTAGAAAAGTGACCTTCACTGAGGCAGGATGTGGACAAGTTGGTTAATTACTTTAACTCTTTTTTTTATTTTTATTTTATTTATTACATTTAAAATAGGATAGGAACCTGTTGTCCTCGTAGTATTTGTGCTTTTAATTAGATTTTAACTTCATTCAGCAGTTTGGTGCATTTTGTGTTAAATGTGTTTTATAAATAAAGTTTGAATTGAATGAAATGTCTGGTTATGAGCCACTGAAAAGCAACAAGGTCGTCTTTAACCTGCAGCTTTTCACACTGATGGCCGAACTTCTGCCAACCGTCTAAAAGTTGGAAATCTGGTTTGTTTGTCTGAAACTGGAAAAGGAAAGAAAGTGCTGACAAACCGGACATGTTGTCCGGATGTCGAGGCCCTCGGCCAGCTTGTGGAGCAGAGCCGCGTAGCCCTTCGTCAGCAGCGTGTGGTCTCCTGAGAACTGGGCGAAAAATTCGTTGTGGTCCCAGGATCTGGCAGACACCTGCGAAAAGAGACACGAACAATCCTTTCAGACTCTAAAAACAAGATGGGACCACATTCAGGTCTTTTCTACAGTTCAATTCAACTTTGTTTATATAGCGTCAAATCACGGCATCTCAAGACGCTACAGTCAGACGCCGAAGTGACTTCCGTCTGAGAGGAGGAGCAACACAAGCAAGAAATCACACAGCAGGAACATCGTAGGTCAGAGCGACGCTGCCAGGGTCAGTTAAAGACAGAAACCATCTTGTGTTGGAGCAACTCTTCCACCAGAACGCAGCCGTCGCCGCGTCCGCCTGCAACCAGCTGCCTTTATTTTGTCTTTAAATCTGAGACACTAATTCTCCATTAAATAACAAAAGACTTGTTCTGATGCGATGAAGGTCTTCCTGCTGGATGTTTCCGTGTTTTATCTGGACAACAACCCATCAGTGTGTCTCTTTCAGACAGAACAAAGCGCCTCGTCCACACGCAGCAGGTTTCTAACAGACCCAAGATATTTCCTCCGATCCCACCCGTCGTCCAGGAAAACGCAGATTTCTGCATCAACTACGATTCTTTTAAAAACCTGGGACCGGTGTAGATGCGCGACTCCTCCGTCTGCGTGAGGAACCGGCTTTCATGTTTCGTAACGTTACGTATGACGTCGCAGGTGTCAGAACTGCGTTGGCGTGATCCGTCGTCCTGACGCTCCGTGTGTGTTTACACTGTCGGCGGAGATGAAGGACGGCTATCCCGCCGCCGAACCAGATCACGTTGGAGGAAACTTCGGTGTTTTCTAGAAGTGACGTGTTGAGATGGAGAGGATTAGCGGCGCCAACACGCTGCTGAACTACGCGGCGATGCGAGACGTGTGGACGGGTTTGGAGGAAAACCCGGCGACGTGTGGACACGGTCTCAGAAAGCCGCCAGAAGCAGCAGAAACTCCCGCTGAGTGCTTCCCACCCGCTCCAACGTGCTTCCGCAGGCATATTCCAGATTACTGAGATGGAACTGAAGCACTTTCTCTTCCAGCTCGCTGAACTGCATCCCCGACTCCTGGAGAAAGTTCTTCTTTACTTCCTGAACCTTTTCTGTAGGAAACACACGAGCAGAGAAAGATTTTCATGATTAATCGACACATTCCGTCTTTGCTGTTTCCACATTTACAGGTTTTTCTTAGTTCACACAAAAAGCTTTATGGAGGTCTAGAAACATAAAGAAACGGCTTCATTTCAGACCAGAAACCTCAAGAAAAATAAACCAAAGTTAGATAAAAATGGATTAAAATGAGTTCAAATCTGAAGAAAAAAAGCATAAATTAGCATTTATAATTCTGGAGAGAATTAAAATATCAGCATTAAATAAAGTTTTTCTGTGATTTTACAAATAAACCATCCTGCAGTTTTACAAAGTATTTCGAGGAGCGCGGCGTGGTTAGTGGAGGAAGGAGACGATGTGCAATGTCACTAAAACAGTTCCTAAAACTGGAACAATTTCTCAGACGTGTCATGAAGCAGCTCAGAGAAGATTTTAGGAAAGAGCGAAACAGAAACGGGACTGAAGCGGTCACATCCGACAGGAAAGACGTGCAACAGTCAGGAGGACAACAGACGCAAACAAAAGGGAGAATCTTCAGGTAATCCGTGGTGACGGGAAGACATCTGGAAATCTGGCAGTTTTACAAACAGAGCCAACATCTTAATGATGTGACAGAAATGTGAATTTTTTTTTTGTCTTTTCTAAACGTGACTGCACAGCAAACATTTGCTGGAAGAACAAAACATGTGAAACACCTGGAAAAAAGGAGGAAAATAAGTATTTTTTCCCATTTAAAAAACACCCAACATGTTTAAACTGGACTTGTGGACATTTACATGCCACATTTTCCTCCAGCGGACGTCCGTCTGGAGACTTTCAGCAGCGTTTCAGCACCTCCTAGCGGCGTGTCCTGGCTCTGTGACTTGTCCTTCCTCCAATCCGACACCACATCCAGGATGGCGTTGAAGTGGAAGTCCATGCGTTTGTCGATGGCGGGGTCGGTAGCCCGCCCACCCTCCTGAAACAAGTCGCACCGCTCTCCCAGTTTGTGCATCTTGATGCCCATCTGCAGCAGAGATTCGGCACAAAGACACGGTTACTCTCTGGTTTGACCAGAGCTGCAACGCAGACAGTTCAGACTGAAGCATACAAATGAAATGATCAATTTTAACCCCCACAGGTGTCAAACTCCAGTCCTGGAGGGCCGCTATGCTGCAGGTTTTTGTTGTCTCCCTGCTCCAACACACCTGACTGAAAAGGATGAACAGGTTGACAAAAGGCTGCTGGATCCATTTGATTTGAATCAGGTGTGTTGGAGCAGTGAAACAACAGAAACCTGGACTGAAGTTTGACAAGAAAATTGATCATTTAAGCCAATTTTTTTGTCTGTTTAACAACAAAAAGCATCATCATTTTTAAAGGGATATTTGCCATTTATGACCATGTTTTTATCGTGTAATTTTCTGCTTTCTGGTGTCAATTAAAGACATAAATCATCTTGTGTTTGAGCAGACTTTCAACCATAACGTGATGCAGAATGCGTCTTAAGCTGTATGTCTCCTAAACGTCATGCTGGGTCCTGATGGGTTAAATACCAGGTGCTCCAGAGCTCCACAGCTTCTTTCAATAAAAGCTTTAATAAATAAATAAACATGGTCGCACATAATAAATTAAAATGTTTGTAGTCTGTAGTAAAATATTTTTAAAGGAATGCATTTATTTATCTTAGGATAAATGAAGCATTAAAAATGACATGTATAATAGCCTGCAACGGGACATTTCTGTCCTAAAGATCAAATGTGTCAGTTTAAAGTGATCTTTCACTAAGCCCCGCCCCCCCCATCGGTCACCGTTGCTATGCCTGCCAAGCTTTAAACTCATTTTCCCCTGCATTAAATATGGATTTCATCCCAAACGTCTGCAGTAATATTTAGAAACATCACAGAGAAGAAGAACACCAACAAGCTGCTGAGAAACATCCATAACATGATTTGACTCGACTGTTCAGGTTCAGAACAAACTTATAAAGGAACTAATTTTTACAGTTTTTGCATTGCAGGATGAGTCGAAACCATAGACTGTATATAAAAGATGGGCGGAGCCTCCGTGATGTCACCCGTAGGTTTCTGAAGAGCTGAATTGAAGCTCGGTGGGCAGTTCCTACCATCACCATGTTGGCAGGAGCATGCACGTCGTCTCGCCCGGAAAATACAAATATGGGCAAAGAGGTGGAGCTGAGAGGGGGGCTGTGAGCGTCATGGTGGATGATTGACATCGAGCGAACTCCGAGCTTTCTGTAGCTAAGAGCTAACCGAGCTAACCTGGAGATAACAGGAGCTAACCAGCTAACGGAGGTAAGTGGGCTAAAGCTAAGTCACGTTGTTAACCGGCTAAAAACCGCGGTTGTTCTACGTTCTTCTGACTTGAAGCGGGAGATCGGGTACCTGTCAATCAAAAGGACACGCCCCTAAATATGCCAAACTTCAAGATTAAATTACTTTTAAACGGGCAAGTTAGAAAAAAATTCACTCCCCCCAGAGTTGTCATGAAGGTAAACCTGACCTATTAAACCTAAAATGGATTTTTGAACCAGGCTGTAAACGTGTTTATTTCTGCCGTAAACGTGTTTATTCCTGCCGTAAACGTGTTTATTCCTGCCGTAAACGTGTTTATTCCTGCCGTAAACGTGTTTATTTCTGCCGTAAACGTGTTTATTCCTGCCGTAAACGTGTTTATTCCTGCTGTAAACATGTTTATTCCTGCTGTAAACATGTTTATTCCTGCTGTAAACATGTTTATTCCTGCTGTGAAGTTGGTCTTTTTAACATGGGAGTCTATGGGGATTTGCTCTGTTTTGCATCTGTATCTGTTGTTTTAACCCGTTGCTAAGTGTTTGGCGTCACTTACGAGTGTTTATCTGACACATTTGTTTCGCCTCAAGCGGGAAAAAAAAAACACCACCTTCCTCACCAGTAAAGCATTTTAAACAGCAGGAGAAAGTTTGTCTGATCTTTCTCTCTTGGTTACTGTTGCTAACGTATGATTGGTCAGTGGCTCTTCTAGGGCGGGACTTGGCGAAGGGTCAGTTTGAGGCGCCGTCACTAAAATGCTGTGATTATCTATGAAGGTGAAGAAATTTCAGCAATCTTCAGTCTGAACAGGGGAAGGAACCGGAAGCAGGATCTGTGAGGAGTGGAGCCCAGTGAGACTCGTTACCTGCTCGCACATCAGGGCGATGGGGTTGTTTACGCAGCCGTTGACAATCTGAGCACCTCGACCCACGGTGACGCCCAGAGACGAGTCGTCCCACACCCGACCGCCGATTCTGTCCCTCGCCTCGAGCACAACCACCTGCAAAATGGCTGCAGAAGGTGAGCACACGGCGGGAAACGTGTCGGGGATGGATCCTGGAGGAAACGTGAAGGACGGTTTTTACCCGAGTGCCAAAGTTTTGCAGCTGCCGCGCAGCAGCCAGTCCTGACGCCCCGGCACCGATGACGACCACGTTCTTCTGCGTGAAACCACAAAGATCAGACGTGTGAAGAATGTTTGGACGGAACGAACTGTTGGGAAAAGTCTGAAAGGAGGAAGCAGAGGACACTCACGGAGCAGAATCTGTCGGGAAGCAGCGGTCGTTTCACCGCCAGAACGCCCGTGTTGATCAGACCCTTCCTGGTCATGAAGTGGAGGACGCGGTCCAACTCCTGCACGCAGCGCACGCGCACCAGCCCCCGCACGATGATGTGCTGAGCACACCTCTCTGCAGTCAGCACCTCCTGCAGAAAAATCAGCATCAATGCATTTCAGAGCCGCCGCTGCCGCTGCCGCCGCTGCGTCCGTACCTTGCAGTTTCTGTGCCAGGACGCCAAGACCAGGTTCCGCAGAGCCAGATACATGGTGGGGTCGCGGGAAAACTCCGGAAACTCGTAAAGTTCGTCCAGCTCCATCATGTCTGGCCGCACACACAGAGCCTTGCCGCATTCGTTGGGCTGGTAGAAGGGCTGGAAGTACGGACAGAGACCTGGAACTGTGGAGCAAAGTCAGCGTTACTCCCATCTGACCCGGCATCGCCACCAGCTGGCGCCCACCGGCTGGCGCCCACCAGGCGTTTCTGCTGACTCACTCTGCGGCTGCACGCTCCTGCAGGCGTCCGCCCTCAGCTCGGTCTGGGAGACGTTGCTGGGAGAGCCCGACGGACTCATCCCTACGCAGTCGGGGTAGTACGCCGCGAGGAACGGGCTGGCCGGACTTTCCTTAAACAGCGGCGGTAAAATCAGCATGGAATGCCACCAGCTGTCGGAAACTTCGGCCACTCTCTGCGGGGACGAGACAGGCAGAGGTCCCGGCTCTCATGAGGAAAAACACACAACCTCTCGGTGACAGAAACAGGTGGATTCCTCCGCTGTGGTGAAGGTCAGCTGCCTTGTCTGCCTGGGGTGTAGCGAGCACGTGCAAGTCGCCGTAGTTACCACACATCCCTACTTACCAGGTCCTCGGGCTGGGAGCACTGGTCCGGTCCTTCACTCTGCAGGAAAAACTCGGTTTCAGTCTGAGAACTGAAAATGTTTCTGCAAACGGCTGATTTTCACATTTACCTTGATGTTGTTGAACTTCATTCCGCAGCGGTACGTTGCCGCCAGAGACGCGCTGAGCTGGCTCTCCTTCGTCAGCTGCCGCCATTTCCTGCAGTCCGGTTTGGTGCACTGAACCTGAAGGCAACATTCACACGACAACATTTACGGGAAACTCCTCAGACGAGTGAAACTCTCGGCCTCCGACACGCACCCAGAACGGCAGCTGCTGATCAGCCATGAAGGCCTTCAGACTGGGCTCGCTTTTCCCGTTGCTCGTCCACACCTTCTTCCACAGAGCAAAGGTCTCGTAGCCATCTTTGTGACTGTCGTGGAGGGATGTAATACATTTAATTCTATTATTTCTGAAAAGCTCCTTCTGAACACCGTCCTCTTACCTTCTGTAGTAGTGATCAAAACACTCGTTGCAGAAGTGCTCGCCACACGACAGGTGATACCAGCGAGACGTGTATCCATTCTTTGCACACCTGAAGCGACAGGCGATGTTAAAGACGATCACAGGCGACCTGAGGATGGGGTTTCCGGTACCTTACCTTTCTGATGCGCTTGCAAAACAAACGGGGTACACAGCCGAGCACCCCGCCTTCTCACATTTCCTGTACTTCTTCTCAGACTGGTCGTCCTCCTCCTCCGTGTCTGTGGCTTTTCTTTTGCACTGTAATCACCAGTTCAAGACAGCATGAGATGGACGCGTTGATGGAGCAAAACGTGCAAAAAGAACAGGCTGAAACGTCATTTAGGCAGCTTCGTTCTTCAACATCATCCGAGCCGTTTAGACTGAATTCAACAATGAGAGCAGCTCTCCAGGCTTGTTGACTGAGTCTTTACAAATTACATGAACAAAAAGTTTCTCCACGTTTAATAACACGGCAAAGAACAGTATGCAAGCCGAAATGCAGAAAAAGTCACAAAACTGCAGAAGAAGAGAAGAGTTTAACACACAGGATGGATGGGGGATTGGATCCAAGTCATGACTCGATGCGATCAGTTGGTTTCTGTGATAGGATATGTATGAATTGGCTTGAAATGATGTGAATGTAAAGTGTCCTGGGACGTTGTTGTCAAGTGGCGCTGTACAAATAAAGTTGAACTGAATTGAAGCCCTCCCAGATTTGGCTGTCTGGAAGACCCACCCCCCCACCCCCCATGTTGTGTGTTGTCTATTGTCTGAATTTGTGCTTTAGCTTAGAGGTGTGTTTTTTGTTGCATCTTCATCCTTCCCCCTTTAGGTGAAGTGTAGAGATACTTCTTTTTTTCTCTCAACAGCCACCCATCCTTCCTCATGTCATCTTTTCCTCATTTATAAGGCGGCGCCTGTAAAACTGGCTGCAGGGCCTAAGCTTCAGTTCGGTTCTGTAAACCTGTCAAATGTAAGTGTCTGTATGTAAGACCTTGGACGAGCTGGCTTTAACCTTGAATTTCCCCTCGGGGATAAATAAAGTATCTTTGATTTGATTTGATTAAAAACATCTTGAGGATGTTGGTGTTATCCCTGGATGTTAGAACTGGATACATCCCAGTAAGGCCCACAAAACAAACAGAAATGAGGAAGATGAATGACTAAACTGAGACAAAAACATCTAAAAGACCTAAAGAGACACAAAAAACAGTAAAGAGATGCAAAAAGACAGAAAAATGACAAGTTAAAGATAATCTGATAACAACAGATTACAATTAAAATGCAGTTCAGATAACAATTTTCCCCATCAATACAACAATAATCATGTCTCTATTAGGGTTTACAGGAATGTGAAATATTTTGAGCTGCAAATCCAACATGTTGAGGGCGGAGATGAGCTCACCTGTCCGGTTGGAGGGTTGTTGGAGCGCTTCACCCGGACGTTTGTCTGCCTGCCGGAGCTGCGCAGGGTCTGCCCGTCTCCCGGAGACTCCCCGGAGCTCCTCTTCCTGGCTCTCCGGGCCCCGGAGGCGTTACCGGGATAATCTATGACAACAATAAATATGTGGTGTTTGTTGTGGTGGGAAAACAATGCAGCTCCGCTCCAAACGGGCCTTTTGTTGTCGCTCATAAACCCGCTTCTGTGTCGGGTTTATTCAGGAAATAAAGCGAGAGGAACAGGGGTGAATGATCAACACAGAGCAGGTGGAGACACGTACACATCACGCAGCTCTTTAAATCCGCCAAACAAAACGTCCAGGTGTCGCTTTTAGCATGTAGCATGTAGCAACCACTCACCTGCGTCCGACAGCATGGCGGCCAGTCCCGCTTCTGTTCAGCCGGAGCTTCGCGACGTTTCTGAAACGACTCAAAAAGTCGCTGAAATCTTCTACCTTTTATTGTTGTGGGGGAGAAAAATCATTGCCGCTGCTGTCACAAGAACACGACTTCCTGTTTTTAAGAGGAAATGGGCGTTTTGGGGTTGGAGGATTTTTTTGTACCCCGTCGCTCGCCGTCGGTGTTGGAATGTTGCTATAGCAACAGCAACACGCTGATGGTTTCTGGTTCTGCAGCAAAAACCGAACAAAGAGATGTTGGACGATGATTTTAACAAAAACTTTCTCTCTTTTTTTTTTTTTTTAGCACCAAACTAACAGGAAGCAAAATAGCTTGTTGAAAATAAACTGATTTGTTTAAAAAAAAAAAATTGAAAATGGGCCTTTTTATTTGGAATATTTTTTTGTAACCCGTCGCTCGCCGTCCGTGTTGGGACGTTGCTATAGCAACTGCAGCACGCTGATGGGTTCTATATAAAAAAACATGGAGATGTTGGACGATAATTTTAACTTTCTCTTTTTTTTTTAGCACTGAACTAACAGGAACAAAATAACTTGTTGAAGTTAAACTGATTTGTTAATAAAAGATCAAATCTATCGATATTTCCAGATGGGTTCAGCCAAAGTTCTGCCCGAATTGACGTCGGAACTGCCAGCAGTTCGGCTGAAAGTAGCGCCGCAGTCGGTAAACACGTTTTATTTACTTCTCGCTTGTCATAATAATAAAAAAAAAAAAAAAAAAGAAAGAAAGAAAAGAAATCTCTGGAAATAACAGAACTGACGCATCTTAATCAGAGCGAGGTGATACTGCAAATGTTGGTGTCGATCCGATACAAAGAAAATCCGGGACAAGTATCGTCAAAACTGATACCGATATCAACATTTAAAAAAAAAAAAAAAAAAAAGTATTTATTATTAATTAAAAAGTTAATTTCATTATATTTATTTTAATGAATTAATTATGAAATTATTTTAATTTTTATATATAATTTTTATTAAATTATATTTATTTTATTTAAATTTTTTTTGTAAATTAAAAAGTTATCGATATTAATACTGATATGGACTTTTTTTTTTTAATTTAACTTGTTTGATGATTTTGCCTTCAATTTTTGGATTTTTCATGAAGGTTTTGAGCAGGTTTATTATATTAAAGGAATGCAAAAGAAACACAAATCTGGATGTATCAAATATGATGGATTGTGCATTAAAAAGCTAATAAATACATTTTTTATTTTTTTGTCTTGTCCAGCATTTAAGCAGGCAGAATGATTTTCTGGATGCTGTGTTCTACTGGGCAAATTTACTTTGCCAAGGGAAGCATCATAGATATAACGCTTCCCTTGATATTCTGGATACTTATTTTCTTTTTCTTTTTATTTTTGCATAATTGTTTGTATTACAAAGTTTGTACTGCTGGACTGGACCGGAGAGGACGAAAAGAAGAGAAAACAGAAATACACCTCATAGAGAGAGAAAAAAGGGAATGAGAAAGAGAGCTGCATGTTTTATTGAACACTTTGACAGTGACAGTAAAGTTGTCTCATGATGTGTCGACAGGTCTCTGCTAAAAGTCTTGACATCAGCAAGGTGGTTGGCCTTCTTGAGGATCCTCTGACTGTGAGTTAAAGCCTTTTATCATCCATCTGCTTCTCTGCTTGAAGTTCTGCTGCATGTAATCCTGTTTTTACTGAAGACAAACTGGAAGGAGAAACACCTTTTTGTCCTGAGGAAGCTATTTGAGAGGAACCACTCTGGATTTGTATCCTTTCTCCTGGATGTAACTCGTTTTCTCACACCAAGGCACAGAAAGAAATCTGGTTTAATTCCAACCGAATAAAAACAGGAAACATGATGGCACATGATTTATCCACCTTCATATGAGCAAATGATATTTTCTCATATATCACACTGCATGACAGCATGGGCTCCGGCCGCTCCACCTACAACCAAACCTGTAGGTTCACTACATAGCAGAGCATTAAAGATATGGATAAAAAAAACTAATCCGTCATCACCACTGCAATGTCTTGGAAAAATACAATCGGATGAGCTTTGACAGCTTCATCAATTTCTCCTTTATTAAATTAATTTACAGATGTATCTATAATTTAGTCCCTGAGCCTCTAATGTGTGGAGAGACAAAACAGCAGCAGAGTGACCAGAAGTGTGACAAACCATGACTGTAAGATCCCCTCTGTCAGGTCTAGTTTTGGGCAGACAGCCTTTTCTGTGAAGAGTTCTAGGTTATGGAACGCACTCTCAACAGACTTTAAGACAATACCGGATTTTAAAAGGTTTACTTCCAGATTTAAGAACTCAAGAAAGACAAATCAGGTCTGAACTCACCTTTAGTATTGTAATTTTTTCCATGTGGGTGGCAAAATGGTGGTTTAGATTGAATGTATTGACAATGTTCTTATTTCTGACAGATTTTTATTGACAGCCTTGAATGTGATTTACTTAATTTAGCATTTTGGGGTATATATACAGTATGTATTTGTATTTTGTTTGTATATATAAAGGCACATATGTGCATATACTTCTAATTTTGCAATGCAATATAAACTGTGTATACATACTTATTGTGTAAAAGCCCAACTAGGGACGGGCATTGAACATTAGCCTTGGCTAAAATGCTGCAGTATGTGCCATCATTCATGGAACATACTTGTCCCTATCAAATAAAAATCAAATAAGAATCCTCTGGCTGAAAGCGTTAAAACATCTTAAAGTTCTTGCAGCTGCTCAGGGAGCTGACAGGCGTCTCCAGGGTTCTGAACTTCTGCGCTGAGAAGGTGAAGGATCATCCTGAATATGCAGCTCTTCTCTGTGAAGCTCTGAAACTCTGCAGGTGAGAAACTTGACACTGAATTGAGCCGCTTCAGTTCTGGTGGGGTCATGTGATCGTCACGGCGTCGCTCTGCTGTCCCTCAGGCTTCCCTTCCTGAAGGAGAAGACGTCCGATGAGGCGAAGTTCGCTCAGGACGCCACACAAGTCCTCTCTCATGTTGGTACGTGCTGATCCGGACTGCAGGGGGCGCTACATGTCTTACAAGAAGAGCAAGGACTGAAAACAGTTGTATGGAAATAAGAGGAATCAGAAAAGCTTTATTTGTCCCTCAGGAGGGGGGGACTGAGATCATCCTGGTGAAGGTGCAGTAAAGTCACACCTTCTGATGGTTTCAGAGAAGGTGATGTATCTGATCGTGTCTCTGAGAGGATCACACATGCTGGAAGAGTCACACAAGATATGAACTCTGATTTCTGTTTTTTCAACACCTTGCTGGTCTTCTGAGACATATAAGCAGAGGAACGTAGATGCCACAGATGCGGGGGGGGGTCGCATGCTTTGCTCTAACTACGTCAATAAGTTTACAGCACTTTGACTTGAAGGAATCTTCCATACACGCTGAAAAATGATTTAAGAAGGTTTGAAATAAATCAGACAGCCGGACATTTTCTCTTCAGCAGGAGTGAAGGTTGCGTTTAGAAAGTTGTCTTTAGTTGTGGATTTAAAACATCTGGAGCATTTTCCACACAAATACAAACCCAGATGTTTCATCAGCCTGGGGAGACGCAGATTCAGCGTAACCAGCTCAGGGTTTGTTTGTTTGTTTGTTGCTTTTCCAGCTGAAGTTTAAATGGATTTGGGCCTTTTAGAAAAACAAAAGAAAAAGAAAATATTCCAAAATGGTGAAATTCCTAAGAACTAAAAGAACAAAAGTGTTTTTAGAGGAATGATAAAATTCTCCAACAGAAACAGAGTTAATAAAACGAAACGTCATTGTCTGATTTAATCATCTTTATCTTTAACCAACAAAATGTGACGAGAATCCAGTCGGAGTGACATAACCGTTGGCAGGTTTCATTGATCGATTGGTTGAAGAATTTATTTGATCATTTTGAATACAAAAACAAAACAAAAAATAAAAAGTTCAAACGGAATCAGTAGAAGCAAAAGCTTATATATAAATCCCACCTCTATGCTGGCGGCACAGCAAGATTATTCATAACACCTATTCTACCATCTCGGATTTATTATGAATAACAATAATAATAATAATAATAATAATAAGAGGAATAGTTATACAACAAATTTAATTATTACATAAAAATTGTAAAAAAAATTATTTCTACAAGACACTATGATATGTTTAAAATAACTAAACGGATCAATAAAATGTGATAGACTGGCGACCCTGCCTCTCGTCCAATGGCTGCTGGGAGGAGCTCCAGATCCCCGTAACCCTTACTTGGATTAATTGGGTTCAGAAAATAAATGAATGAAAGATCAATAAAATATAATAACTTACATCCCATAATACACACAGAATAATATCATGAAAATGATCCATCCAGTATCAATACAACCAATCTTCATCTTCAAATTTATAATTAATAAACTTTGTGTCGACACCTGATCAGAAGCAGATCCAGAGGCAGCAGCGTCAGTCAGAGGTTCATAATCCAGGGACCACAAAGACCAGTCCAGCGACCGTTCCAACCAGTAACTAAACCAGTCCAGCGGCAGTTCCAACCAGTAACTAAACCAGTCCAGCGACCATTCCAACCAGTAACTAAACCAGTCCAGCGGCCACTCCAACCAGTAACTAAACCAGTCCAGTGTCCGCTCCAACCAGTAACTAAACCAGTCCAGCGGCCGTTCCAACCAGTAACTAAACCAGTCCAGCGGCCGTTCCGACCAGTAACTAAACCAGTCCAGCGGCAGTTCCAACCAGTAACTAAACCAGTCCAGCGACCATTCCAACCAGTAACTAAACCAGTCCAGCGGCCACTCCAACCAGTAACTAAACCAGTCCAGCGGCAGTTCCAACCAGTAACTAAACCAGTCCAGCGACCGTTCCAACCAGTAACTAAACCAGTCCAGCGGCAGTTCCAACCAGTAACTAAACCAGTCCAGCGACCATTCCAACCAGTAACTAAACCAGTCCAGCGGCCGCTCCAACCAGTAACTAAACCAGTCCAGCGGCCGTTCCAACCAGTAACTAAACCAGTCCAGCGGCCGTTCCAACCAGTAACTAAACCAGTCCAGCGGCAGTTCCAACCAGTAACTAAACCAGTCCAGCGACCATTCCAACCAGTAACTAAACCAGTCCAGCGGCCGCTCCAACCAGTAACTAAACCAGTCCAGCAGCCGTTCCAACCAGTAACTAAACCAGTCCAGCGGCCGTTCCAACCAGAAACTAAACCAGTCCAGCGACCGTTCCAACTAGTAACTAAACCAGTCCAGCAGCCGTTCCAACCAGTAACTAAACCAGTCCAGCGGCCGCTCCAACCAGTAACTAAACCAGTCCAGCGGCCATTCCAACCAGTAACTAAACCAGTCCAGCGGCCGCTCCAACCAGTAACTAAACCAGTCCAGCGACCATTCCAACCAGTAACTAAACCAGTCCAGCGGCCGCTCCAACCAGTAACTAAACCAGTCCAGCAGCCGTTCCAACCAGTAACTAAACCAGTCCAGCGGCCGTTCCAACCAGTAACTAAACCAGTCCGGCAGCTGTTCCGACCAGTAACTAAACCAGTCCAGCGGCCTCTGCAACCAGTAACTAAACCAGTCCAGCGGCCGCTCCAACCAGTAACTAAAACAGTCCAGCAGCCGTTCCGACCAATAACTAAACCAGTCCAGCGGCCGCTCCAACCAGTAACTAAACCAGTCCAGCGGCCGCTCCAACCAGTAACTAAACCAGTCCAGCGGCCGTTCCAACCAGTAACTAAACCAGTCCAGCGGCCGCTCCAACCAGTAACTAAACCAGTCCAGCGACCGCTCCAACCAGTAACTAAACCAGTCCAGCGGCCGTTCCAACCAGTAACTAAACCAGTCCAGCGGCCGTTCCAACCAGTGACTAAACCAGTCCAGCGGCCGCTCCAACCAGTAACTAAACCAGTCCAGCAGCTGTTCCGACCAGTAACTAAACCAGTCCAGCGGCCTCTGCAACCAGTAACTAAACCAGTCCAGCGGCCGCTCCAACCAGTAACTAAACCAGTCCAGCGGCCGCTCCAACCAGTAACTAAACCAGTCCAGCGGCCTCTGCAACCAGTAACTAAACCAGTCCAGCGGCCGTTCCAACCAGTACTTAAACCAGTCCAGCGGCCGTTCCAACCAGTAACTAAACCAGTCCGGCAGCCGTTCCGACCAATAACTAAACCAGTCCAGCGGCCGCTCCAACCAGTAACTAAACCAGTCCAGTAGCCGTTCCAACCAGTAACTAAACCAGTCCAGCAGCCGTTCCAACCAGTAACTAAACCAGTCCAGCGGCCGCTCCAACCAGTAACTAAACCAGTCCGGCAGCTGTTCCGACCAGTAACTAAACCAGTCCAGCGGCCTCTGCAACCAGTAACTAAACCAGTCCAGCGGCCGCTCCAACCAGTAACTAAACCAGTCCAGCAGCCGTTCCAACCAGTAACTAAACCAGTCTGGCAGCTGTTCCGACCAATAACTAAAGCAGTCCAGCGGCCGCTCCAACCAGTAACTAAACCAGTCCAGCGGCCACTCCAACCAGTAACTAAACCAGTCCAGCGGCCGCTCCAACCAGTAACTAAACCAGTCCAGCGGCCTCTGCAACCAGTAACTAAACCAGTCCAGCGGCCGTTCCAACCAGTATTTAAACCAGTCCAGCGGCCGCTCCAACCAGTAACTAAACCAGTCTGGCAGCTGTTCCGACCAGTAACTAAACCAGTCCAGCGGCCGTTCCAACCAGTATTTAAACCAGTCCAGCGTCCGTTCCAACCAGTATTTAAACCAGTCCGGCAGCTGTTCCGACCAGTAACTAAACCAGTCCAGCGGCCGCTCCAACCAGTAACTAAACCAGTCCAGCGGCCGTTCCAACCAGTAACTAAACCAGTCCGGCAGCTGTTCCGACCAATAACTAAACCAGTCCAGCGGCCGCTCCAACCAGTAACTAAACCAGTCCAGCAGCCGTTCCAACCAGTAACTAAACCAGTCCAGCAGCCGTTCCAACCAGTAACTAAACCAGTCCAGCGGCCGCTCCAACCAGTAACTAAACCAGTCCGGCAGCTGTTCCGACCAGTAACTAAACCAGTCCAGCGGCCTCTGCAACCAGTAACTAAACCAGTCCAGCGGCCGCTCCAACCAGTAACTAAACCAGTCCAGCAGCCGTTCCAACCAGTAACTAAACCAGTCCGGCAGCTGTTCCGACCAATAACTAAAGCAGTCCAGCGGCCGCTCCAACCAGTAACTAAACCAGTCCAGCGGCCACTCCAACCAGTAACTAAACCAGTCCAGCGGCCGCTCCAACCAGTAACTAAACCAGTCCAGCGGCCTCTGCAACCAGTAACTAAACCAGTCCAGCGGCCGTTCCAACCAGTATTTAAACCAGTCCAGCGGCCGCTCCAACCAGTAACTAAACCAGTCTGGCAGCTGTTCCGACCAGTAACTAAACCAGTCCAGCGGCCGTTCCAACCAGTATTTAAACCAGTCCAGCGTCCGTTCCAACCAGTATTTAAACCAGTCCGGCAGCTGTTCCGACCAGTAACTAAACCAGTCCAGCGGCCGCTCCAACCAGTAACTAAACCAGTCCAGCGGCCGCTCCAACCAGTAACTAAACCAGTCCAGCGGCCGTTCCAACCAGTAACTAAACCAGTCCGGCAGCTGTTCCGACCAATGACTAAACCAGTCCAGCGGCCACTCCAACCAGTAACTAAACCAGTCCAGCGGCCGCTCCAACCAGTATCTAAACCAGTCCAGCGACCGTTCCAACCAGTAACTAAACCAGTCCAGCGGCCGCTCCAACCAGTATCTAAACCAGTCCAGCGACCGTTCCAACCAGTAACTAAAACAGTCCAGCGGCCGTTCCAACCAGTATCTAAACCAGTCCAGCGACCGTTCCAACCAGTAACTAAACCAGTCCAGCGTCCGCTCCAACCAGTAACTAAACCAGTCCAGCGGCCGTTCCAACCAGTAACTAAACCAGTCCAGCGGCCGTTCCAACCAGTAACTAAACCAGTCCAGCGGCCACTCCAACCAGTAACTAAACCAGTCCAGCGGCCGTTCCAACCAGTATCTAAACCAGTCCAGCGACCGTTCCAACCAGTAACTAAACCAGTCCAGCGTCCGCTCCAACCAGTAACTAAACCAGTCCAGCGGCCGCTCCAACCAGTAACTAAACCAGTCCAGCGGCCGTTCCAACCAGTATTTAAACCAGTCCAGCGGCCGCTCCAACCAGTAACTAAACCAGTCTGGCAGCTGTTCCGACCAGTAACTAAACCAGTCCAGCGCCCGTTCCAACCAGTAACTAAACCAGTCCAGCGGCCGTTCTGACCAGTAACTAAACCAGTCCAGCGGCCGTTCCAACCAGTATTTAAACCAGTCCAGCGGCCGCTCCAACCAGTAACTAAACCAGTCCGGCAGCTGTTCCGACCAGTAACTAAACCAGTCCAGCGGCCTCTGCAACCAGTAACTAAACCAGTCCAGCGTCCGCTCCAACCAGTAACTAAACCAGTCCAGCGGCCGTTCCAACCAGTATCTAAACCAGTCCAGCGGCCGTTCCAACCAGTAACTAAACCAGTCCAGCGGCCTCTGCAACCAGTAACTAAACCAGTCCAGCGTCCGCTCCAACCAGTAACTAAACCAGTCCAGCGGCCGTTCCAACCAGTATCTAAACCAGTCCAGCGGCCGTTCCAACCAGTAACTAAACCAGTCCAGCGGCCTCTGCAACCAGTAACTAAACCAGTCCAGCGTCCGCTCCAACCAGTAACTAAACCAGTCCAGCGGCCGTTCCAACCAGTATCTAAACCAGTCCAGCGGCCGCTCCAACCAGTAACTAAACCAGTCCAGCGTCCGCTCCAACCAGTAACTAAACCAGTCCAGCGGCCGTTCCAACCAGTATCTAAACCAGTCCAGCGGCCGTTCCAACCAGTAACTAAACCAGTCCAGCGGCCGTTCCAACCAGTAACTAAACCAGTCCAGCGGCCGCTCCAACCAGTAACTAAACCAGTCCAGCGGCCGTTCCAACCAGTAACTAAACCAGTCCAGCGGCCGTTCCGACCAGTAACTAAACCAGTCCAGCGGCCGTTCCAACCAGTATTTAAACCAGTCCAGCGGCCGCTCCAACCAGTAACTAAACCAGTCCGGCAGCTGTTCCGACCAGTAACTAAACCAGTCCAGCGGCCTCTGCAACCAGTAACTAAACCAGTCCAGCGTCCGCTCCAACCAGTAACTAAACCAGTCCAGCGGCCGTTCCAACCAGTATCTAAACCAGTCCAGCGGCCTCTGCAACCAGTAACTAAACCAGTCCAGCGTCCGCTCCAACCAGTAACTAAACCAGTCCAGCGGCCGTTCCAACCAGTAACTAAACCAGTCCAGCGGCCGCTCCAACCAGTAACTAAACCAGTCCAGCGTCCGCTCCAACCAGTAACTAAACCAGTCCAGCGGCCGTTCCAACCAGTAACTAAACCAGTCCAGCGGCCGTTCCAACCAGTAACTAAACCAGTCCAGCGGCCGTTCCAACCAGTAACTAAACCAGTCCAGCGGCCGCTCCAACCAGTAACTAAACCAGTCCAGCGGCCGCTCCAACCAGTAACTAAACCAGTCCAGCGGCCGTTCCAACCAGTAACTAAACCAGTCCAGCGGCCGCTCCAACCAGTAACTAAACCAGTCCAGCGGCCGCTCCAACCAGTAACTAAACCAGTCCAGCGGCCGTTCCAACCAGTACTTAAACCAGTCCAGCGGCCGTTCCAACCAGTAACTAAACCAGTCCGGCAGCCGTTCCGACCAATAACTAAACCAGTCCAGCGGCCGCTCCAACCAGTAACTAAACCAGTCCAGTAGCCGTTCCAACCAGTAACTAAACCAGTCCAGCAGCCGTTCCAACCAGTAACTAAACCAGTCCAGCGGCCGCTCCAACCAGTAACTAAACCAGTCCGGCAGCTGTTCCGACCAGTAACTAAACCAGTCCAGCGGCCTCTGCAACCAGTAACTAAACCAGTCCAGCGGCCGCTCCAACCAGTAACTAAACCAGTCCAGCAGCCGTTCCAACCAGTAACTAAACCAGTCTGGCAGCTGTTCCGACCAATAACTAAAGCAGTCCAGCGGCCGCTCCAACCAGTAACTAAACCAGTCCAGCGGCCACTCCAACCAGTAACTAAACCAGTCCAGCGGCCGCTCCAACCAGTAACTAAACCAGTCCAGCGGCCTCTGCAACCAGTAACTAAACCAGTCCAGCGGCCGTTCCAACCAGTATTTAAACCAGTCCAGCGGCCGCTCCAACCAGTAACTAAACCAGTCTGGCAGCTGTTCCGACCAGTAACTAAACCAGTCCAGCGGCCGTTCCAACCAGTATTTAAACCAGTCCAGCGTCCGTTCCAACCAGTATTTAAACCAGTCCGGCAGCTGTTCCGACCAGTAACTAAACCAGTCCAGCGGCCGCTCCAACCAGTAACTAAACCAGTCCAGCGGCCGTTCCAACCAGTAACTAAACCAGTCCGGCAGCTGTTCCGACCAATAACTAAACCAGTCCAGCGGCCGCTCCAACCAGTAACTAAACCAGTCCAGCAGCCGTTCCAACCAGTAACTAAACCAGTCCAGCAGCCGTTCCAACCAGTAACTAAACCAGTCCAGCGGCCGCTCCAACCAGTAACTAAACCAGTCCGGCAGCTGTTCCGACCAGTAACTAAACCAGTCCAGCGGCCTCTGCAACCAGTAACTAAACCAGTCCAGCGGCCGCTCCAACCAGTAACTAAACCAGTCCAGCAGCCGTTCCAACCAGTAACTAAACCAGTCCGGCAGCTGTTCCGACCAATAACTAAAGCAGTCCAGCGGCCGCTCCAACCAGTAACTAAACCAGTCCAGCGGCCACTCCAACCAGTAACTAAACCAGTCCAGCGGCCGCTCCAACCAGTAACTAAACCAGTCCAGCGGCCTCTGCAACCAGTAACTAAACCAGTCCAGCGGCCGTTCCAACCAGTATTTAAACCAGTCCAGCGGCCGCTCCAACCAGTAACTAAACCAGTCTGGCAGCTGTTCCGACCAGTAACTAAACCAGTCCAGCGGCCGTTCCAACCAGTATTTAAACCAGTCCAGCGTCCGTTCCAACCAGTATTTAAACCAGTCCGGCAGCTGTTCCGACCAGTAACTAAACCAGTCCAGCGGCCGCTCCAACCAGTAACTAAACCAGTCCAGCGGCCGCTCCAACCAGTAACTAAACCAGTCCAGCGGCCGTTCCAACCAGTAACTAAACCAGTCCGGCAGCTGTTCCGACCAATGACTAAACCAGTCCAGCGGCCACTCCAACCAGTAACTAAACCAGTCCAGCGGCCGCTCCAACCAGTATCTAAACCAGTCCAGCGACCGTTCCAACCAGTAACTAAACCAGTCCAGCGGCCGCTCCAACCAGTATCTAAACCAGTCCAGCGACCGTTCCAACCAGTAACTAAAACAGTCCAGCGGCCGTTCCAACCAGTATCTAAACCAGTCCAGCGACCGTTCCAACCAGTAACTAAACCAGTCCAGCGTCCGCTCCAACCAGTAACTAAACCAGTCCAGCGGCCGTTCCAACCAGTAACTAAACCAGTCCAGCGGCCGTTCCAACCAGTAACTAAACCAGTCCAGCGGCCACTCCAACCAGTAACTAAACCAGTCCAGCGGCCGTTCCAACCAGTATCTAAACCAGTCCAGCGACCGTTCCAACCAGTAACTAAACCAGTCCAGCGTCCGCTCCAACCAGTAACTAAACCAGTCCAGCGGCCGCTCCAACCAGTAACTAAACCAGTCCAGCGGCCGTTCCAACCAGTATTTAAACCAGTCCAGCGGCCGCTCCAACCAGTAACTAAACCAGTCTGGCAGCTGTTCCGACCAGTAACTAAACCAGTCCAGCGCCCGTTCCAACCAGTAACTAAACCAGTCCAGCGGCCGTTCTGACCAGTAACTAAACCAGTCCAGCGGCCGTTCCAACCAGTATTTAAACCAGTCCAGCGGCCGCTCCAACCAGTAACTAAACCAGTCCGGCAGCTGTTCCGACCAGTAACTAAACCAGTCCAGCGGCCTCTGCAACCAGTAACTAAACCAGTCCAGCGTCCGCTCCAACCAGTAACTAAACCAGTCCAGCGGCCGTTCCAACCAGTATCTAAACCAGTCCAGCGGCCGTTCCAACCAGTAACTAAACCAGTCCAGCGGCCTCTGCAACCAGTAACTAAACCAGTCCAGCGTCCGCTCCAACCAGTAACTAAACCAGTCCAGCGGCCGTTCCAACCAGTATCTAAACCAGTCCAGCGGCCGTTCCAACCAGTAACTAAACCAGTCCAGCGGCCTCTGCAACCAGTAACTAAACCAGTCCAGCGTCCGCTCCAACCAGTAACTAAACCAGTCCAGCGGCCGTTCCAACCAGTATCTAAACCAGTCCAGCGGCCGCTCCAACCAGTAACTAAACCAGTCCAGCGTCCGCTCCAACCAGTAACTAAACCAGTCCAGCGGCCGTTCCAACCAGTATCTAAACCAGTCCAGCGGCCGTTCCAACCAGTAACTAAACCAGTCCAGCGGCCGTTCCAACCAGTAACTAAACCAGTCCAGCGGCCGCTCCAACCAGTAACTAAACCAGTCCAGCGGCCGTTCCAACCAGTAACTAAACCAGTCCAGCGGCCGTTCCGACCAGTAACTAAACCAGTCCAGCGGCCGTTCCAACCAGTATTTAAACCAGTCCAGCGGCCGCTCCAACCAGTAACTAAACCAGTCCGGCAGCTGTTCCGACCAGTAACTAAACCAGTCCAGCGGCCTCTGCAACCAGTAACTAAACCAGTCCAGCGTCCGCTCCAACCAGTAACTAAACCAGTCCAGCGGCCGTTCCAACCAGTATCTAAACCAGTCCAGCGGCCTCTGCAACCAGTAACTAAACCAGTCCAGCGTCCGCTCCAACCAGTAACTAAACCAGTCCAGCGGCCGTTCCAACCAGTAACTAAACCAGTCCAGCGGCCGCTCCAACCAGTAACTAAACCAGTCCAGCGTCCGCTCCAACCAGTAACTAAACCAGTCCAGCGGCCGTTCCAACCAGTAACTAAACCAGTCCAGCGGCCGTTCCAACCAGTAACTAAACCAGTCCAGCGGCCGTTCCAACCAGTAACTAAACCAGTCCAGCGGCCGCTCCAACCAGTAACTAAACCAGTCCAGCGGCCGCTCCAACCAGTAACTAAACCAGTCCAGCGGCCGTTCCAACCAGTAACTAAACCAGTCCAGCGGCCGCTCCAACCAGTAACTAAACCAGTCCAGCGGCCGTTCCAACCAGTAACTAAACCAGCTGGATGTAATCAGATCAGCTCCTCTGTTAGTGGAAACACCTGTTCTACGTGGACAGGTAGATCCTTAAACATGGCGGGACTTTATACACCTCCGGCGGCCCGATGGAATTCCACTTGTCTGAAACAAACTGGTGCCGCGTGGCGTCATGAAACACAGTGTTCGACACAACGTCGGTACAGAATGACCAGTTCTGTCCAGTTCTGATTATAAATGGTTCTCCTGCTCACACACACACACACACACACACACACACACACACACACACACAGCTGTTCTGGTCGTTTCTCTGCTGATGCTTCGTTGCTTCGACCCGTCTGCTGCTGTGACGGATGTTTTCTGTCGGCAGGATACCTGATGAGGGTTTCCCATGATGAAGTGAAGCAACACGTGATGGAATGTGTGAAGTCCTTCTACAACGACGTGGCCCCCCCCCAGCAGCTCGATGGTACGGACCGCCTCGCCACACCAGAACCAGAACCTCCGACTCTCCTCTGTCCTGCTGGCTTCTCTGCTGGAGATGTTGTGTTGTTGTTAAATGTTTGTCAGGTTGGTGGCCTAAAAGGTCCAGAGTTGGTCTGAACACAGGAAACTGGCTAACTTCCAAACATCATGAGACGCCAGCCGAAATACAACAAACCAGTTAATCACAAACACATCCTTTACTGGCCGTCAGATTTCTCAGATATGTTGGAAAAATCGCCTCATATTGACCTCAAACGTCCATTTTTACCTTTTATTGGAGGAGGAGTCACTTCAGTACGCTTCACTGGACACATAAAAAGCTTCTGCATGTTTATAGAACCACACCGGTCATCAAACATCAGGCTGCGTCACTGAGCTACAAGGTCCAGTTATCCTCCAGCCTGTAGACAGGACAAGCCGCCACCACCGATACCTAATGTACACAACGCTGGACATTAAGACATCTTCACTCCAAACATTCACCTGAACATGCAGATAAACTTTCCCAAAAACCTCCTGATTGTTTGACATTTGTGCAACATTTGAGGAACCAAAAGGAGCTTTATGGAGACAAGGTTTCCTTTATACTTAAGTAGAAAGTTAAGTTTGTTTACTGAGGAATTATGTATAAATGCTGCATCTGGCAGGGTGATGAAATGAAGAGGGACAGAAAACAGAACAGAAGAGAGGCAAAGATTAAAGAACAACAGTACAGTGAAGAAAACTAGCTGTTAAACATGTGAAGGAAGATCATACGACCTTGTAAACAAAGCAGAGAACCATCAGGAGCACCTACAGAAAGACAAGCTGAGCAGAACATGAACAGCAGCAGGTTTATGGAAACGCAGCTGTAGCTGTTGGGGATTAAACCTGCAGGAACTGATTCATTTATTCTGCATGAAAAATCGTGTCTGAAGCCATTATATTCATTCTTACATTCAGTTTTCACAAAGTTTTAAGAAAAAGAAACAGTTGTTTGAGTTGTGATTAGAGAAGAATTCAGATGGCAGGAAGTTGTAGAAATGTCTTGTTTTCCTGAACCTCCCGCTCCGTGTCCGCAGGGCTCCAGCCGACCTCTCCGGGCTACAAGCTGCAGCTGCTGGAGCGCAGCGACCTTCCCAGGACCCTGCTCCTCTCCATGGCCGCCGTGGAGCAGCAGCCTGCCATCAAGCTGCAGCTCCTGCAGACGCTTCAGATCCTGTCCAGCTCCTCCGGTCAGCAGCTGATGCCGCCGTGCGCGCAGCTCGCCATGCTGCTCGTTTATCACTGATCACATCTCCCTCACCGCTTTGCAATCGCAGACATGAACTGCTCGTCGATGGTGGAGGCGCAAGGCGCAGAAAGGATCTGTCTCCACATGAATGAGCCGGATCCGTCCGGTCAGGTTCTCTTCCGCTCCTCAGAAATCCTCTGGAACCTTCTGGAAAGAGGCGACAAAGAGGAGGTCATCGCCCAGCTCAGCAGCATGGAGTGTGTCGTGTGCGTGGTAAACGTACCCAGAAGTCCTGCTGCGATGGAGAGCTTGGTAAACATCTCTGGGCTGATTTGTGTTTCAGATCTGTGAAAGAAGCGTTCTGTCACCTGCTGCTGAACGCTCGCCAAACGTCTGACCTCCAGCTCAGAAACGACCTGCTGGTCATCACAACCTTCATGGCTGAAAAGCCCAACTCGCTGCTCGTCGTGAGTACACTCCATGATTCTCAACACCTGGACTGTGTCATGTCGCAGAAGCTGCAGTTCGTCTCAACACCTCTTATCGTTTTCAGGAGAGTTTGTTTGCCAAGCAGCTTGTGGGTTGCGTCACGTTTCCAGAGAGTGAGGCCGCTCTTCCAGTCCACATCTCAGTTTTACTCTTACACAGCGATGTGCTCGTTGGAGAAAAAACAATCCATTTGTGTTTCAGTGAAACGTCGCAGCTCTTTGGTCCAAAACCTCAAACTCAGCTACAGCAACAAAGACCTAAAGATGAAGAAGCTGCTGTTAAACCTGTTGGTTGTCATGTCCAGAGACGTTGCTGCCCTGCAGGTCTGTCACTCACCTAACATCATTCCTGTGTCACTCTGAAGGTTGGAGTTTGTCCAATAGTCAGGCTAGTGTAATTTTAGTATTCAATTCAATTCAGCTTTATTTGTACAGCGCCACTTCACAACAATGTTGTCTCAGGACACTTTACATCCACATCATTTCAAGCCAATTCATACATATCCTATAATAGAAACCAACTGATTGCATCAAGTCATGACTTGGATCCAATCCTCCATCCTGAGCTGCACGAGGCGACAGTGGGAAGGAAAAAACTCCCCTTTAACAGGAAGAAAACCTCCGGCAGAACTTCCAGCTCAGGGAGGGCAGCCGTCTGCCTCGACTGGTTGGGGTGGAGAGGACAGGAAAGACAGATCAACATGTACAACATAGTACCTAACAGACATATTTTCTAAGTTATTTGTTGCATTTTATTATGTATTTAACTAGTTTTATATGTCAGACCTGACCAAGACAGCAGCAGCCATTAAAACAATCATTTAAAAAAAAAAAACAAATAACATAAATTATACAGTATAAAACATTCAAAATATCAATCTAAGAGGAGAAAAAAAAGGCAATTACACATCTCTAATGAGTCAGCTTTCCACTTATTCAGACATCTAAACCTCTGAGATCAGCTCCTGCAGTCTGCACAAAGGTAAGAGGGAATCAGGATAAATGTATGGATAAAACTCGAATATGTCAGACTTCCAGCTCATTTCCACCATGTAGTGACTTCCAGCCGATGTTCTCCTCCAACATTCATTTTATGTGGATACATTGATAATGAATCCACAGTTTTTTGGCGATACTGTGGTGTTTGTTGTGGAAGTCGGCGTATGGATAAGGAAGGCACCTGAACTCTGGCATAAAGGATGCAGTGGTGAGTAAAAGCTTTGCAGCCCATTATCCAGAGAGCATAAGGACATATCAGATGCAGACTTTATTTCTGGCAAGATAGTAGAAACAGCATTTATTCCCTGCTTAAACTTAAGTGAGCAAACAAGGTTTTCTAAATTTAATAAAACATTTTCAACAAATAAAATACTGAAAGTTTTTATGAGATGAGTCAGTTGCCTTCTTAGCTTTATAAACAACACCTTTAGTTTAGTTTCATTAAGCACTAATTTCATATTGAGGAGTCATGATGTCCAAAGCACACGGCAGTACGGCCTAAACAAAGTTTAGTACAGTACACCACGGTGTCATCTGCATGATGATTGTTCTCGTAAATAGAAAATAAAAGTGGACCCAATGAAAAACTTTGCGGAATCTCTGAAATAACATCATGTTTGACACACATGGTTCTCCAAGAGATCCATAAAAACAGCAGAAAAAAATATTTTATCTTCTAGTGGCTCCCTCCTATCATTCACAACCGTTAGCTGTGCTGCAATGGTGCTGTGTTGCTTTCTAAAGCCTCATCTCATCTCATCTCATCTCATCCCATCCCATCTCATCTCATCCCATCTCATCTCATCTCATCTCATCTCATCTCATCTCATCTCATCTTATCCCATCTCATCTCATCTCATCTCATCTCATCTTATCCCATCTCATCTCATCTCATCTCATCTCATCTTATCCCATCTCATCTCATCTCATCTCATCTCATCTTATCCCATCTCATCTCATCTCATCTCATCTCATCTCATCTCATCTTATCCCATCTCATCTCATCTCATCTCATCTCATCTCATCTCATCTTATCCCATCTCATCTCATCTCATCTCATCTCATCTTATCCCATCTCATCTCATCTCACCTCTTTTCTTCACTTCTCATCTCACCTCTTCTCTTCTCATCTCATCTCATCTCATCTTATCCCATCTCATCTCACCTCTTTTCTTCACTTCTCATCTCACCTCTTCTCTTCTCATCTCATCTCATCTCATCTCATCTCATCTCATCTCATCTCATCTTATCCCATCTCATCTCACCTCTTTTCTTCACTTCTCATCTCACCTCTTCTCTTCTCATCTCATCTCATCTCATCTCATCTCACCTCACCTCATCTCATCTTATCCCATCTCATCTCACCTCTTTTCTTCTCTTCTCATCTCATTTCGTCTCAGCTCATCTCAGCTTATCCCATCACATCTCATTTTATCCCATCTCATCTCATATCATCTCACATCTTCTAATCTCATCTCATCCTATCTCTTCTCTTCTCATTTCATTTCATCTCACCTCATCTCTTCTCATCTCACCTCTTTTCTTCTCTTCTCATCTCATCCCATCTCTTCTCTTCTCATTTCATTTCATCTCATCTCACCTCTTTTCTTCTCTTCTCATCTCACCTCACGTCTTCTAATCTCATTTTATCCTATCTCATCTCATCTTATCCCATCTCATCTCATCTTATCCCATCTCATCTCATCTCATTTCATATCTTCTAATCTCATCTCATCCTATCTCTTCTCTTCTCTTCTCATCTCATCTCACCTCTTTTCTACACTTCTCACCTCTTCTCTTCTAATATCGTCTCATCTCATCTCATCTTATCCCATCTCATCTCATCTCACGTCTTCTAATCTCATCTCATCCTAACTCTTCTCTTCTCATCTCATCTCTTTTCTTCACTTCTCATCTCACCTCTTCTCTTCTAATCTCATCTCATTTTATCTCATCGCACATCTTCTAATCTCATCTCATCCTATCTCATCTCATTTTATCCCATCTCATCTCATCTCACATCTTCTAATCTCATCTCATCCTATCTCTTCTCTTCTCATGAGATGAGATGAGATATCTCATCTCATCTCACCTCTTTTCTTCACTTCTCATCTCACCTCACGTCTTTTAATCTCATCTCATCTCATTTTATCGCATCTCATCTCATCTTACGTCTTTAATCTTCATCTCATCCTATCTCTTTTCTCTTCTCTTCTCTTCTCATCTCTTCTCATTTCATCTCATCTCATCTCACCTCATCTCTTCTCATCTCATCTCACCTCTTTTCTTCTCTGCTCATCTCACGTCTTCTAATCTCATCTCATCTTCTCTTCTCATTTCTTCTCATCTCATCTCACCTCACGTCTTCTAATCTCATCTCATCTCATCTCATCTCATCTCATCTCATCTCATCTCATCTCTTCTCCTCTCATCCCATGCAGCTTTATGAAGAAGAGCTGGTCATGCTGTTTCTGCTGAAGCTCATCACGTCGCCCACCTGTCTGTCGGAGCGCCGCTCAGGTCTTCATCACTGGTCTGTAGTCCAGCAGGAGGAGCTCCAGCTGCAGGCGCTGGCCGCCCTCACCAGCATCGCTCCACTCATGCTGGACGACTACATGTCCTGCCAGGGAAACACCCACCTGCTGCTCCTGCTGGACTGGTGCGTCAGACCAGGTCAGACAGCAGACGTCGCAGAGATGCTTTTCGCTGCTGATTTCTGAGGTTTAAACGAACACTCACACCTCTCACATGAGATGGGAGAGTTGCAGAAGGGATGCTGCCAGCTCACGTAACCATAGAAACAATAACCAAAAGGAGCAGAGTGAAATAAAACTTGTCTTTGCGATATAAATGGATATAATCTGTAATATCATCTGTCCACCTGACAGAAATGATGCTGACTTTATGTCTCATGGTGGCAGGATTTAGTTTCAATGTGCCTCTCTTCCTACATATTCAGTTATGTTGTTCTGATGAAAACATATTCTGAGGAACTTGCAGAGGCTGAAATGTTAAATATGTGTCGATCTGAGTCAACACAAAGTCGTGGCAGTTGAGTCAGTGCATCCTCTAGGCATGTTTCTTGTGCTCCTCTCTGTTTCAGATGATTTCTTCGGTCATGGACACAGTTTCCACGGCACCGGAGGCAGAGACAGTAAGAAGGCTCAGCTGCGCCACTGCATCAGGTTGCTGAAATCTCTGACGTCTCTGAGCGAAGAGTCGGTGAACCAGGACCTTTGTGATCAGGGAATAATCAACCAGCTGCTGGGTAACTCCAAACTGGCCGTCAGCTCATCAATACCAACCTTCACGGTGGCCGTCAGGACATCCAGTTCAGAGCTGTGGCGTTTTCTCAGGGGTGTTGATCCAGATGGATGCAAGATGTGATGAAGAAGAGGACGTTACCGTGGAGATAATGTCAAATATTCAGATGATCCTTTCAACGCTGTGTGAGACGGACATTCATAGAAAGGTACAGCAAATGGAAACTTTATCATGTGATGTCATTTTTTGTTTTTAATGTTCAGTTTTAGCTGGTTTCTCATGTGTTCGCTCAGATTTAAGCCTTGTTTTATGTCCGTCTCTTATGAAGCAGGTATCGGGTTGTGGTGAGGTGTGGACCACAAATCCAGAATAAATACCTCTGGATTGTATCATGGATAGAAAGAGCTGAAAAAGCTTCCACAGATGTTTTTGCATGAGCAGCTTTGTTATTAGTGAGGTGCTCGCAGTAGAGATGCAGCAGTGCTGAGGATTAACATGTAGGACTCGCAGCAAAACCAGAAGAAATGTAGGAAACCAGACGAGGCTTTGTCTTTCTGGAATAGACATGAAAAACTGTAAACAATTGGATGGACTGGTGAGCTGACCCTTCATTGGACTAAGTGGTTTGGATGATGAATGAGTGAATGAAAACTGTAAAACGAGCGATGATCTGACCTGAACAGAGAAAACAAACGGAGCTGAAGTGGAATTAAAACTCTGAGGAGCACAAACAAGACGCAGGCGGACTGAATTAGCTGAATGAAACCAGGTGAACTGGTGCGAGGAAGCAGAAAGCAGAACATGTAAGAGAAGAAACGACTAAATAAAATAGGAACCAGAACTAAACGTGATCACAAAACCCCATCGCCATGACACTCCTCTGCTTTAAACGGAGCAAGTTGATGGAGTTCCAGTAACTGGTTCAGATGTCTGGAAGCATGATGAGGTGCTTCGGACATGTCTGACTGGTAGGAGGTGACAGAGGTAAGCTGGAAGGGTTTTATCTGCCAGAGGAGCTGGACCATGATGGAGAGCAGAGTTTTATCTAACTCCTTACGGTTTTACATGACAAACGGCAGTATAACCTGCAGCTGTAATTATTCTTTACTGTTGTGTTTCAGGAGCTGTTTGGATCAGAGGGAGTTGACATGACCGTTCACTTCCTGAGGAAAGGTTCCAGCAAGTTCTATAGCGGTCTGGGACACAACAAGCTGCTCCTTTCCACCATCGACTGCGTGAGGTCAGTTCAACTAAACCAAGTCCAGATCTGGTCCTTTAAGTCCTCAGCACGCCTGCAGGATCACTCAAAGCATCCCGTCTGTGACCCATTGGAACGCTGAAGGGCTACAGGAGGTTTGAGATGTCTCCCATCTCTGGAAGATTCCCCCGAACCGCTTCTCCTCCAGTCCGTTAATGATCCAGTCATGTGAGGCTGGTGAATGAAAGCAGGGAGACATAAAACCTGCAGAGAAGCGGTGGACACACAATATGACATCTGTTTGCTTGATTTTACATGTTTCCATTAATACAAACGGTATGATCTTATGCACTGATATATCAACCATTAACTGACCGTTGACCTCATTCATACAGACTGCAAAAAGATCTTTATCCCTGTATAAACAGATCTGATCGATTTACTCAGTTACAAGTGAAAAGGTTCAGACTTGTGTAGGCATTACTCCATCTGTCCCATTCTAACAAATCACACCCTACGCTGCAGTCTTACAGTGCCTGCAACGGTAGCCACCGTGGATCAAAAAGCCTCAACAACACAGATAAAACCACAATGTTTCATACTTCATGGACTTCAGTGGTACTAAAGTCCATGAAGAGAGAGGGGCCTTTTAAAGGGCTAGTGCACACAAAAATGTTTTTTAGACGTAAACAACGTAGTATTAGTATTAAACTGTGAGGAAAACCACTTTTAATGGTACTAAAATGGTTATTCTCACCAAAAACTGCTTTGGATACAAGTGATGAAATACAGACGTAGAAACAGACCCAGAAACAGACATAGAAACAAACCCAGAAACAGACGTAGAAACATGCAGAAACAGACGTAGACACAGACGTAGAAACAGACGTAGAAACACATAAAAACAGACGTATAAACACATAGAAACAGACGTAGTAACAGACGTAGAAACAGACATAGAAACAGACGTAGCAACACGTAGCAACAGATTTAGAAACAGACGTAGAAACAGACCCAGAAACAGATGTAGAAACAGATGTAACAACACATAGCAACAGACCCAAAAACAGTACAAACAGACCCAGAATCAGACATAGAAACAAAGCCAGAAACAGACGTAGAAACATGCAGAAACAGACGTAGACACAGACGTAGAAACAGACGCAGAAACAGACGTAGAAACACATAGAAACTGACATAGTAACAGACCCAGAAACAGACATAGAAACAGACCCAGAAACAGACGTAGCAACACGTAGCAACAGACGTAGAAACAGACGTAGAAAAATGCAGAAACAGACGTAGAAACAGACGCAGAAACATACGTAAAAACACGTAGAAACAGACACAGAAACAGACGTAGAAACAGACGCAGAAACAGACGTAGAAACAGACCCAGAAACAGACGTAGCAACACGTGGCAACAGACGTAGAAACAGACGCAGAAACAGACGTAAAAACAGATAGTAGTAACAGACGCAGAAACAGACATAGAAACAGATGTAGAAACATACGTAGACATAGACAAAGAAAAAGACATAGAAACAGACGCAGAAACAGACGCAGAAACAGACGCAGAAACAGACGTAGAAACAGACGTAGTAACATACACAGAAACAGACGCAGAAACAGACGCAGAAACAGACGTAGAAACAGACGCAGAAACACGTAGAAACAGATGCAGAAACACGTAGAAACAGACGTAGAAACAGACGTAGTAACAGATGTAGAAACAGACGTAGACACAGACATAGAAACAGACGCAGAAACAGACGTAGAAACAGACGAAGTAACAGACGTAGTAACAGACCCAGAAACAGACGTAGAAACAGATGTAGAAACAGACGTAGAAACAGACGTAGTAACAGACCCAGAAACAGACGTAGTAACAGACCCAGAAACAGACGTAGTAACAGACTCAGAAACAGATGTAGACACAGACATAGAAACAGACGTAGAAACAGACATAGAAACAGATGTAGAAACAGACGTAGAAACAGACGTAGAAACAGATGTAGAAACAGACGCAGAAACAGACGTAGAAACAGACGTAGACACAGACATAGAAACAGATGTAGAAACAGACGTAGAAACAGACATAGTAACAGATGTAGAAACAGACATAGAAACAGATGTAGAAACAGACGTAGAAACAGATGTAGTAACAGATGTAGAAACAGACGTAGAAACAGACGTAGTAACAGACATAGAAACAGATGCAGAAACAGACGTAGTAACAGACCCAGAAACAGACGTAGAAACAGATGTAGAAACAGACGTAGAAACAGACGTAGTAACAGACCCAGAAACAGACGTAGTAACAGACTCAGAAACAGACGCAGAAACAGATGCAGAAACAGACGTAGTAACAGACTCAGAAACAGATGTAGAAACAGATTTAGAAACAGACGTAGTAACAGATGCAGAAACAGACGTATAAACAGACGTAGTAACAGATGTAGAAACAGACGTAGACACAGACATAGAAACAGACGTAGAAACAGACATAGAAACAGATGTAGAAACAGACGTAGAAACAGACGTAGAAACAGATGTAGAAACAGACGCAGAAACAGACGTAGAAACAGACGTAGAAACAGACGTTGAAACAGACGTAGTAACAGATGTAGAAACAGACGTAGAAACAGACGTTGAAACAGACGTAGTAACAGATGTAGAAACAGACGTAGAAACAGACGTAGTAACAGATGTAGAAACAGACATAGAAACAGATGTAGAAACAGACGTAGAAACAGATGTAGTAACAGATGTAGAAACAGACGTAGAAACAGACGTAGTAACAGATGTAGAAACAGCCGCAGAAACAGACGCAGAAACAGACGTAGAAACAGACATAGAAACAGACCCAGAAACAGACGTAGAAACAGACGCAGAAACAGACGTATAAACAGACGTAGTAACAGATGTAGAAACAGACGTAGACACAGACATAGAAACAGACGTAGAAACAGATGCAGAAACAGACGTAGTAACAGACGTAGAAACAGACGCAGAAACAGACGTAGAAACAGACGTAGTAACAGACCCAGAAACAGACGTAGAAACAGATGTAGAAACAGACGTAGAAACAGACGTAGTAACAGACGCAGAAACAGACATAGAAACAGACGCAGAAACAGATGCAGAAACAGACGTAGTAACAGACGTAGAAACAGATGTAGAAACAGACGTAGAAACAGACCCAGAAACAGACGTAGTAACAGACCCAGAAACAGATATAGAAACAGACCCAGAAACAGATGTAGAAAGAGATTTAGAAACAAACATAGAAACAGACACAGAAACAGATTTAGAAACAGACGTAGAAACAGACGTAGTAACAGATGTAGAAACAGACGTAGACACAGACATAGAAACAGATGTAGAAACAGACGTAGAAACAGACGTAGTAACAGATGTAGAAACAGACGCAGAAACAGACGTAGAAACAGACGTAGAGACAGACGTAGACACAGACATAGAAACAGACATAGAAACAGACGTAGTAACAGATGTAGAAACAGACGCAGAAACAGACGTAGAAACAGATTTAGAAACAGACGTAGAAACAGACGTAGAAACAGATGCAGAAACAGACGTAGTAACAGACGTAGAAACAGACGCAGAAACAGATGTAGAAACAGACCCAGAAACAGACGTAGAAACAGACGTAGAAACAGATTTAGAAACAGACGTAGTAACAGACGTAGAAACAGACGTAGAAACAGATGTAGAAACAGACGCAGAAACAGACGTAGAAACAGACATAGAAACAGACATAGAAACAGATGTAGAAACAGACATAGAAACAGATGTAGAAACCGACCCAGAAACAGACGTAGAAACACGTAGCAACAGACGTAGAAACAGACGTAGAAAAATGCAGAAACAGACGTAGAAACAGACGCAGAAACATACGTAAAAACACGTAGAAACAGACGCAGAAACAGACGTAGAAACAGACGCAGAAACAGACGTAGAAACAGACCCAGAAACAGACGTAGCAACACGTGGCAACAGACGTAGAAACAGACGCAGAAACAGACGTAAAAACAGATAGTAGTAACAGACGCAGAAACAGACATAGAAACAGATGTAGAAACATACGTAGACATAGACAAAGAAACAGACATAGAAACAGACGCAGAAACAGACGCAGAAACAGACGCAGAAACAGACGTAGAAACAGACGTAGTAACATACACAGAAACAGACGCAGAAACAGACGCAGAAACAGACGTAGAAACAGACGCAGAAACACGTAGAAACAGATGCAGAAACACGTAGAAACAGACGTAGAAACAGACGTAGTAACAGATGTAGAAACAGACGTAGACACAGACATAGAAACAGACGCAGAAACAGACGTAGAAACAGACGAAGTAACAGACGTAGTAACAGACCCAGAAACAGACGTAGAAACAGATGTAGAAACAGACGTAGAAACAGACGTAGTAACAGACCCAGAAACAGACGTAGTAACAGACCCAGAAACAGACGTAGTAACAGACTCAGAAACAGATGTAGACACAGACATAGAAACAGACGTAGAAACAGACATAGAAACAGATGTAGAAACAGACGTAGAAACAGACGTAGAAACAGATGTAGAAACAGACGCAGAAACAGACGTAGAAACAGACGTAGACACAGACATAGAAACAGATGTAGAAACAGACGTAGAAACAGACATAGTAACAGATGTAGAAACAGACATAGAAACAGATGTAGAAACAGACGTAGAAACAGATGTAGTAACAGATGTAGAAACAGACGTAGAAACAGACGTAGTAACAGACATAGAAACAGATGCAGAAACAGACGTAGTAACAGACCCAGAAACAGACGTAGAAACAGATGTAGAAACAGACGTAGAAACAGACGTAGTAACAGACCCAGAAACAGACGTAGTAACAGACTCAGAAACAGACGCAGAAACAGATGCAGAAACAGACGTAGTAACAGACTCAGAAACAGATGTAGAAACAGATTTAGAAACAGACGTAGTAACAGATGCAGAAACAGACGTATAAACAGACGTAGTAACAGATGTAGAAACAGACGTAGACACAGACATAGAAACAGACGTAGAAACAGACATAGAAACAGATGTAGAAACAGACGTAGAAACAGACGTAGAAACAGATGTAGAAACAGACGCAGAAACAGACGTAGAAACAGACGTAGAAACAGACGTTGAAACAGACGTAGTAACAGATGTAGAAACAGACGTAGAAACAGACGTTGAAACAGACGTAGTAACAGATGTAGAAACAGACGTAGAAACAGACGTAGTAACAGATGTAGAAACAGACATAGAAACAGATGTAGAAACAGACGTAGAAACAGATGTAGTAACAGATGTAGAAACAGACGTAGAAACAGACGTAGTAACAGATGTAGAAACAGCCGCAGAAACAGACGCAGAAACAGACGTAGAAACAGACATAGAAACAGACCCAGAAACAGACGTAGAAACAGACGCAGAAACAGACGTATAAACAGACGTAGTAACAGATGTAGAAACAGACGTAGACACAGACATAGAAACAGACGTAGAAACAGATGCAGAAACAGACGTAGTAACAGACGTAGAAACAGACGCAGAAACAGACGTAGAAACAGACGTAGTAACAGACCCAGAAACAGACGTAGAAACAGATGTAGAAACAGACGTAGAAACAGACGTAGTAACAGACGCAGAAACAGACATAGAAACAGACGCAGAAACAGATGCAGAAACAGACGTAGTAACAGACGTAGAAACAGATGTAGAAACAGACGTAGAAACAGACCCAGAAACAGACGTAGTAACAGACCCAGAAACAGATATAGAAACAGACCCAGAAACAGATGTAGAAAGAGATTTAGAAACAAACATAGAAACAGACACAGAAACAGATTTAGAAACAGACGTAGAAACAGACGTAGAAACAGACCCAGAAACAGACGTAGTAACAGACCCAGAAACAGATATAGAAACAGACCCAGAAACAGATGTAGAAAGAGATTTAGAAACAAACATAGAAACAGACACAGAAACAGATTTAGAAACAGACGTAGAAACAGACGTAGTAACAGATGAAAAAACAGACGTAGACACAGACATAGAAACAGATGTAGAAACAGACGTAGAAACAGACGTAGTAACAGATGTAGAAACAGACGCAGAAACAGACGTAGAAACAGACGTAGAGACAGACGTAGACACAGACATAGAAACAGACATAGAAACAGACGTAGTAACAGATGTAGAAACAGACGCAGAAACAGACGTAGAAACAGATTTAGAAACAGACGTAGAAACAGATTTAGAAACAGATGTAGAAACAGACCCAGAAACAGACGTAGAAACAGACGTAGAAACAGATGCAGAAACAGACGTAGTAACAGACGTAGAAACAGACGCAGAAACAGATGTAGAAACAGACCCAGAAACAGACGTAGAAACAGACGTAGAAACAGATTTAGAAACAGACATAGTAACAGACGTAGAAACAGACGTAGAAACAGATGTAGAAACAGACGCAGAAACAGACGTAGAAACAGACATAGAAACAGACATAGAAACAGATGTAGAAACAGACATAGAAACAGATGTAGAAACCGACCCAGAAACAGACGTAGAAACAGATGCAGAAACAGACGTAGTAACAGACGTAGAAACAGACGCAGAAACAGACGTAGAAACCGATGCAGAAACAGACGTAGAAACAGACATAGAAACAGATGCAGAAACAGACGTAGAAACAGACATAGAAACAGACGTAGAAACAGACCCAGAAACAGACGTAGAAACAGACATAGAAACAGACGTAGAAACAGACATAGTAACAGACCCAGAAACAGATGTAGAAACAGACGTAGTAACAGACATAGAAACAGACGTAGAAACAGACGCAGAAACAGACGTAGAAACAGACGTAGACACAGACATAGAAACAGATGTAGAAACAGACGTAGAAACAGACGTAGTAACAGATGTAGAAACAGACATAGAAACAGATGTAGAAACAGACGTAGAAACAGATGTAGTAACAGATGTAGAAACAGACGTAGAAACAGACGTAGTAACAGACATAGAAACAGACGCAGAAACAGATGTAGAAACAGACCCAGAAACAGACGTAGTAACAGACTCAGAAACAGACATAGAAACAGACGCAGAAACAGATGTAGAAACAGACGTAGAAACAGACCCAGAAACAGATGCAGAAACAGACGTAGTAACAGACCCAGAAACAGACGTAGAAACAGATGCAGAAACAGACGTAGAAACAGACGCAGAAACAGACGTAGTAACAGACCCAGAAACAGACGTAGAAACAGATGCAGAAACAGACGTAGTAACAGACCCAGAAACAGACGTAGAAACAGATGTAGAAACAGACGTAGTAACAGACATAGAAACAGACGTAGAAACAGACGCAGAAACAGACGCAGAAACAGACGTAGAAACAGACGTAGAAACAGACGTAGACACAGACATAGAAACAGATGTAGAAACAGACGTAGAAACAGACGTAGTAACAGATGTTGAAACAGCCGCAGAAACAGACGTAGAAACAGAAGTAGAAACAGATTTAGAAACAGACCCAGAAACAGACGCAGAAACAGACGCAGAAACAGACGCAGAAACAGACATAGAAACAGACATAGAAACAGACCCAGAAACAGACGTAGAAACAGACGCAGAAACGGACGTAGAAACAGACATAGAAACAGATGTAGAAACCGACCCAGAAACAGACGTAGAAACAGATGCAGAAACAGATGTAGTAACAGACGTAGAAACAGACGCAGAAACAGACGTAGAAACCGATGCAGAAACAGACGTAGAAACAGACATAGAAACAGATGCAGAAACAGACGTAGAAACAGACATAGAAACAGACGTAGAAACAGACCCAGAAACAGACGTAGAAACAGACGTAGAAACAGACGTAGAAACAGACATAGAAACCGACGCAGAAACAGACGTAGAAACAGACGTAGTAACAGACCCAGAAACAGACGCAGAAACAGATGTAGAAACAGACCCAGAAACAGACGTAGAAACAGACGTAGAAACAGATTTAGAAACAGACGTAGTAACAGACGTAGAAACAGACGTAGAAACAGATGTAGAAACAGACGTAGAAACAGACGTAGAAACAGACGTAGAAACAGACATAGAAACAGATGTAGAAACAGACGTAGAAACAGACGTAGTAACAGATGTAGAAACAGACGCAGAAACAGACGTAGAAACAGAAGTAGAAACAGATTTAGAAATAGACGTAGAAACAGATTTAGAAACAGATGTAGAAACAGACCCAGAAACAGACGCAGAAACAGATGTAGAAACAGACCCAGAAACAAACATAGAAACAGACACAGAAACAGATTTAGAAACAGACGTAGAAACAGACGTAGAAACAGACCCAGAAACAGACGTAGTAACAGACCCAGAAACAGATATAGAAACAGACCCAGAAACAGATGTAGAAAGAGATTTAGAAACAAACATAGAAACAGACACAGAAACAGATTTAGAAACAGACGTAGAAACAGACGTAGTAACAGATGAAAAAACAGACGTAGACACAGACATAGAAACAGATGTAGAAACAGACGTAGAAACAGACGTAGTAACAGATGTAGAAACAGACGCAGAAACAGACGTAGAAACAGACGTAGAGACAGACGTAGACACAGACATAGAAACAGACATAGAAACAGACGTAGTAACAGATGTAGAAACAGACGCAGAAACAGACGTAGAAACAGATTTAGAAACAGACGTAGAAACAGATTTAGAAACAGATGTAGAAACAGACCCAGAAACAGACGTAGAAACAGACGTAGAAACAGATGCAGAAACAGACGTAGTAACAGACGTAGAAACAGACGCAGAAACAGATGTAGAAACAGACCCAGAAACAGACGTAGAAACAGACGTAGAAACAGATTTAGAAACAGACATAGTAACAGACGTAGAAACAGACGTAGAAACAGATGTAGAAACAGACGCAGAAACAGACGTAGAAACAGACATAGAAACAGACATAGAAACAGATGTAGAAACAGACATAGAAACAGATGTAGAAACCGACCCAGAAACAGACGTAGAAACAGATGCAGAAACAGACGTAGTAACAGACGTAGAAACAGACGCAGAAACAGACGTAGAAACCGATGCAGAAACAGACGTAGAAACAGACATAGAAACAGATGCAGAAACAGACGTAGAAACAGACATAGAAACAGACGTAGAAACAGACCCAGAAACAGACGTAGAAACAGACATAGAAACAGACGTAGAAACAGACATAGTAACAGACCCAGAAACAGATGTAGAAACAGACGTAGTAACAGACATAGAAACAGACGTAGAAACAGACGCAGAAACAGACGTAGAAACAGACGTAGACACAGACATAGAAACAGATGTAGAAACAGACGTAGAAACAGACGTAGTAACAGATGTAGAAACAGACATAGAAACAGATGTAGAAACAGACGTAGAAACAGATGTAGTAACAGATGTAGAAACAGACGTAGAAACAGACGTAGTAACAGACATAGAAACAGACGCAGAAACAGATGTAGAAACAGACCCAGAAACAGACGTAGTAACAGACTCAGAAACAGACATAGAAACAGACGCAGAAACAGATGTAGAAACAGACGTAGAAACAGACCCAGAAACAGATGCAGAAACAGACGTAGTAACAGACCCAGAAACAGACGTAGAAACAGATGCAGAAACAGACGTAGAAACAGACGCAGAAACAGACGTAGTAACAGACCCAGAAACAGACGTAGAAACAGATGCAGAAACAGACGTAGTAACAGACCCAGAAACAGACGTAGAAACAGATGTAGAAACAGACGTAGTAACAGACATAGAAACAGACGTAGAAACAGACGCAGAAACAGACGCAGAAACAGACGTAGAAACAGACGTAGAAACAGACGTAGACACAGACATAGAAACAGATGTAGAAACAGACGTAGAAACAGACGTAGTAACAGATGTTGAAACAGCCGCAGAAACAGACGTAGAAACAGAAGTAGAAACAGATTTAGAAACAGACCCAGAAACAGACGCAGAAACAGACGCAGAAACAGACGCAGAAACAGACATAGAAACAGACATAGAAACAGACCCAGAAACAGACGTAGAAACAGACGCAGAAACGGACGTAGAAACAGACATAGAAACAGATGTAGAAACCGACCCAGAAACAGACGTAGAAACAGATGCAGAAACAGATGTAGTAACAGACGTAGAAACAGACGCAGAAACAGACGTAGAAACCGATGCAGAAACAGACGTAGAAACAGACATAGAAACAGATGCAGAAACAGACGTAGAAACAGACATAGAAACAGACGTAGAAACAGACCCAGAAACAGACGTAGAAACAGACGTAGAAACAGACGTAGAAACAGACATAGAAACCGACGCAGAAACAGACGTAGAAACAGACGTAGTAACAGACCCAGAAACAGACGCAGAAACAGATGTAGAAACAGACCCAGAAACAGACGTAGAAACAGACGTAGAAACAGATTTAGAAACAGACGTAGTAACAGACGTAGAAACAGACGTAGAAACAGATGTAGAAACAGACGTAGAAACAGACGTAGAAACAGACGTAGAAACAGACATAGAAACAGATGTAGAAACAGACGTAGAAACAGACGTAGTAACAGATGTAGAAACAGACGCAGAAACAGACGTAGAAACAGAAGTAGAAACAGATTTAGAAATAGACGTAGAAACAGATTTAGAAACAGATGTAGAAACAGACCCAGAAACAGACGCAGAAACAGATGTAGAAACAGACCCAGAAACAGACGTAGAAACAGACGTAGAAACAGATTTAGAAACAGACGTAGTAACAGACGTAGAAACAGACGTAGAAACAGATGTAGAAACAGACGTAGAAACAGACGTAGAAACAGACCCAGAAACAGATGTAGAAACAGACGTAGTAACAGACATAGAAACAGACGTAGAAACAGACGCAGAAACAGACGTAGAAACAGACGTAGACACAGACATAGAAACAGATGTAGAAACAGACGTAGAAACAGACGTAGTAACAGATGTAGAAACAGACATAGAAACAGATGTAGAAACAGACGTAGAAACAGATGTAGTAACAGATGTAGAAACAGACGTAGAAACAGACGTAGTAACAGACATAGAAACAGACGCAGAAACAGATGTAGAAACAGACCCAGAAACAGACGTAGAAACAGATGTAGAAACAGACGTAGAAACAGACGTAGTAACAGACCCAGAAACAGACGTAGTAACAGACTCAGAAACAGACATAGAAACAGACGCAGAAACAGACATAGTAACAGACCCAGAAACAGATGTAGAAACAGACGTAGTAACAGACATAGAAACAGACGTAGAAACAGACGCAGAAACAGACGTAGAAACAGACGTAGACACAGACATAGAAACAGATGTAGAAACAGACGTAGAAACAGACGTAGTAACAGATGTAGAAACAGACATAGAAACAGATGTAGAAACAGACGTAGAAACAGATGTAGTAACAGATGTAGAAACAGACGTAGAAACAGACGTAGTAACAGACATAGAAACAGACGCAGAAACAGATGTAGAAACAGACCCAGAAACAGACGTAGAAACAGATGTAGAAACAGACGTAGAAACAGACGTAGTAACAGACCCAGAAACAGACGTAGTAACAGACTCAGAAACAGACATAGAAACAGACGCAGAAACAGATGTAGAAACAGACGTAGAAACAGACCCAGAAACAGATGCAGAAACAGACGTAGTAACAGACCCAGAAACAGACGTAGAAACAGATGTAGAAACAGACGTAGTAACAGACATAGAAACAGACGTAGAAACAGACGCAGAAACAGACGTAGAAACAGACGTAGAAACAGACGTAGACACAGACATAGAAACAGATGTAGAAACAGACGTAGAAACAGACGTAGTAACAGATGTAGAAACAGCCGCAGAAACAGACGTAGAAACAGAAGTAGAAACAGATTTAGAAACAGACCCAGAAACAGACGCAGAAACAGACGCAGAAACAGACGTAGAAACAGACATAGAAACAGACCCAGAAACAGACGTAGAAACAGACGCAGAAACGGACGTAGAAACAGACATAGAAACAGATGTAGAAACCGACCCAGAAACAGACGTAGAAACAGATGCAGAAACAGACGTAGAAACAGACGCAGAAACAGACGTAGAAACAGACGTAGTAACAGACCCAGAAACAGACGTAGAAACAGATGCAGAAACAGACGTAGTAACAGACCCAGAAACAGACGTAGAAACAGATGTAGAAACAGACGTAGTAACAGACATAGAAACAGACGTAGAAACAGACGCAGAAACAGACGCAGAAACAGACGTAGAAACAGACGTAGAAACAGACATAGAAACAGATGTAGAAACAGACGTAGAAACAGACGTAGTAACAGATGTTGAAACAGCCGCAGAAACAGACGTAGAAACAGAAGTAGAAACAGATTTAGAAACAGACGCAGAAACAGACGCAGAAACAGACGCAGAAACAGACATAGAAACAGACATAGAAACAGACCCAGAAACAGACGTAGAAACAGACGCAGAAACGGACGTAGAAACAGACATAGAAACAGATGTAGAAACCGACCCAGAAACAGACGTAGAAACAGATGCAGAAACAGATGTAGTAACAGACGTAGAAACAGACGCAGAAACAGACGTAGAAACCGATGCAGAAACAGACGTAGAAACAGACATAGAAACAGATGCAGAAACAGACGTAGAAACAGACATAGAAACAGACGTAGAAACAGACCCAGAAACAGACGTAGAAACAGACGTAGAAACAGACGTAGAAACAGACATAGAAACCGACGCAGAAACAGATGTAGAAACAGACGTAGAAACAGACGTAGAAACAGACCCAGAAACAGATGTAGAAACAGACGTAGTAACAGACATAGAAACAGACGTAGAAACAGACGCAGAAACAGACGTAGAAACAGACGTAGACACAGACATAGAAACAGATGTAGAAACAGACGTAGAAACAGACGTAGTAACAGATGTAGAAACAGACATAGAAACAGATGTAGAAACAGACGTAGAAACAGATGTAGTAACAGATGTAGAAACAGACGTAGAAACAGACGTAGTAACAGACATAGAAACAGACGCAGAAACAGATGTAGAAACAGACCCAGAAACAGACGTAGAAACAGATGTAGAAACAGACGTAGAAACAGACGTAGTAACAGACCCAGAAACAGACGTAGTAACAGACTCAGAAACAGACATAGAAACAGACGCAGAAACAGATGTAGAAACAGACGTAGAAACAGACCCAGAAACAGATGCAGAAACAGACGTAGTAACAGACCCAGAAACAGACGTAGAAACAGATGTAGAAACAGACGTAGTAACAGACATAGAAACAGACGTAGAAACAGACGCAGAAACAGACGTAGAAACAGACGTAGAAACAGACGTAGACACAGACATAGAAACAGATGTAGAAACAGACGTAGAAACAGACGTAGTAACAGATGTAGAAACAGCCGCAGAAACAGACGTAGAAACAGAAGTAGAAACAGATTTAGAAACAGACCCAGAAACAGACGCAGAAACAGACGCAGAAACAGACGTAGAAACAGACATAGAAACAGACCCAGAAACAGACGTAGAAACAGACGCAGAAACGGACGTAGAAACAGACATAGAAACAGATGTAGAAACCGACCCAGAAACAGACGTAGAAACAGATGCAGAAACAGACGTAGAAACAGACGCAGAAACAGACGTAGAAACAGACGTAGTAACAGACCCAGAAACAGACGTAGAAACAGATGCAGAAACAGACGTAGTAACAGACCCAGAAACAGACGTAGAAACAGATGTAGAAACAGACGTAGTAACAGACATAGAAACAGACGTAGAAACAGACGCAGAAACAGACGCAGAAACAGACGTAGAAACAGACGTAGAAACAGACGTAGACACAGACATAGAAACAGATGTAGAAACAGACGTAGAAACAGACCCAGAAACAGATGTAGAAACAGACGTAGTAACAGACATAGAAACAGACGTAGAAACAGACGCAGAAACAGACGTAGAAACAGACGTAGACACAGACATAGAAACAGATGTAGAAACAGACGTAGAAACAGACGTAGTAACAGATGTAGAAACAGACATAGAAACAGATGTAGAAACAGACGTAGAAACAGATGTAGTAACAGATGTAGAAACAGACGTAGAAACAGACGTAGTAACAGACATAGAAACAGACGCAGAAACAGATGTAGAAACAGACCCAGAAACAGACGTAGAAACAGATGTAGAAACAGACGTAGAAACAGACGTAGTAACAGACCCAGAAACAGACGTAGTAACAGACTCAGAAACAGACATAGAAACAGACGCAGAAACAGATGTAGAAACAGACGTAGAAACAGACCCAGAAACAGATGCAGAAACAGACGTAGTAACAGACCCAGAAACAGACGTAGAAACAGATGTAGAAACAGACGTAGTAACAGACATAGAAACAGACGTAGAAACAGACGCAGAAACAGACGTAGAAACAGACGTAGAAACAGACGTAGACACAGACATAGAAACAGATGTAGAAACAGACGTAGAAACAGACGTAGTAACAGATGTAGAAACAGCCGCAGAAACAGACGTAGAAACAGAAGTAGAAACAGATTTAGAAACAGACCCAGAAACAGACGCAGAAACAGACGCAGAAACAGACGTAGAAACAGACATAGAAACAGACCCAGAAACAGACGTAGAAACAGACGCAGAAACGGACGTAGAAACAGACATAGAAACAGATGTAGAAACCGACCCAGAAACAGACGTAGAAACAGATGCAGAAACAGACGTAGAAACAGACGCAGAAACAGACGTAGAAACAGACGTAGTAACAGACCCAGAAACAGACGTAGAAACAGATGCAGAAACAGACGTAGTAACAGACCCAGAAACAGACGTAGAAACAGATGTAGAAACAGACGTAGTAACAGACATAGAAACAGACGTAGAAACAGACGCAGAAACAGACGCAGAAACAGACGTAGAAACAGACGTAGAAACAGACGTAGACACAGACATAGAAACAGATGTAGAAACAGACGTAGAAACAGACGTAGTAACAGATGTTGAAACAGCCGCAGAAACAGACGTAGAAACAGAAGTAGAAACAGATTTAGAAACAGACCCAGAAACAGACGCAGAAACAGACGCAGAAACAGACGCAGAAACAGACATAGAAACAGACATAGAAACAGACCCAGAAACAGACGTAGAAACAGACGCAGAAACGGACGTAGAAACAGACATAGAAACAGATGTAGAAACCGACCCAGAAACAGACGTAGAAACAGATGCAGAAACAGATGTAGTAACAGACGTAGAAACAGACGCAGAAACAGACGTAGAAACCGATGCAGAAACAGACGTAGAAACAGACATAGAAACAGATGCAGAAACAGACGTAGAAACAGACATAGAAACAGACGTAGAAACAGACCCAGAAACAGACGTAGAAACAGACGTAGAAACAGACGTAGAAACAGACATAGAAACCGACGCAGAAACAGACGTAGAAACAGACGTAGTAACAGACCCAGAAACAGACGCAGAAACAGATGTAGAAACAGACCCAGAAACAGACGTAGAAACAGACGTAGAAACAGATTTAGAAACAGACGTAGTAACAGACGTAGAAACAGACGTAGAAACAGATGTAGAAACAGACATAGAAACAGACGTAGAAACAGACGTAGAAACAGATGTAGAAACAGACGTAGAAACAGACGTAGTAACAGATGTAGAAACAGACGCAGAAACAGACGTAGAAACAGAAGTAGAAACAGATTTAGAAATAGACGTAGAAACAGATTTAGAAACAGATGTAGAAACAGACCCAGAAACAGACGCAGAAACAGATGTAGAAACAGACCCAGAAACAGACGTAGAAACAGACGTAGAAACAGATTTAGAAACAGACGTAGTAACAGACGTAGAAACAGACGTAGAAACAGATGTAGAAACAGACGTAGAAACAGACGTAGAAACAGACGTAGAAACAGATGTAGAAACAGACATAGAAACAGACATAGAAACAGATGTAGAAACAGACGTAGAAACAGACGTAGTAACAGATGTAGAAACAGACGCAGAAACAGACGTAGAAACAGAAGTAGAAACAGATTTAGAAATAGACGTAGAAACAGATTTAGAAACAGATGTAGAAACAGACCCAGAAACAGACGCAGAAACAGACGTAGAAACAGACGTAGAAACAGACGTAGACACAGACGTAGAAACAGACATAGAAACAGATGTAGAAACAGACGTAGAAACAGACGTAGTAACAGATGTAGAAACAGCCGCAGAAACAGACGTAGAAACAGAAGTAGAAACAGATTTAGAAACAGACCCAGAAACAGACGCAGAAACAGACGCAGAAACAGACGTAGAAACAGACATAGAAACAGACCCAGAAACAGACGTAGAAACAGACGCAGAAACGGACGTAGAAACAGACATAGAAACAGATGTAGAAACCGACCCAGAAACAGACGTAGAAACAGATGCAGAAACAGATGTAGTAACAGACGTAGAAACAGACGCAGAAACAGACGTAGAAACCGATGCAGAAACAGACGTAGAAACAGACATAGAAACAGATGCAGAAACAGACGTAGAAACAGACATAGAAACAGACGTAGAAACAGATGCAGAAACAGATGTAGTAACAGACGTAGAAACAGACGCAGAAACAGACGTAGAAACCGATGCAGAAACAGACGCAGAAACAGACGCAGAAACAGACCCAGAAACAGACATAGAAACACGTAGAAACAGACGCAGAAACAGACCCAGAAACAGACGCAGATACAGACCCAGAAACAGACGTAGAAACAGACGTAGGAACAGACGTAGAAACAGACGCAGAAACAGACGCAGAAACAGACCCAGAAACAGACATAGAAACACGTAGAAACAGACGCAGAAACAGACCCAGAAACAGACGCAGAAACAGACCCAGAAACAGACGTAGAAACAAACGCAGAAACAGATGTAGAAACAGACGTAGAAACAGACGTAGAAACAGACATAGAAACAGACCCAGAAACAGACGTAGAAACAGACGCAGAAACGGACGTAGAAACAGACATAGAAACAGATGTAGAAACCGACCCAGAAACAGACGTAGAAACAGATGCAGAAACAGATGTAGTAACAGACGTAGAAACAGACGCAGAAACAGACGTAGAAACCGATGCAGAAACAGACGTAGAAACAGACATAGAAACAGATGCAGAAACAGACGTAGAAACAGACATAGAAACAGACGTAGAAACAGACCCAGAAACAGACGTAGAAACAGACGTAGAAACAGACGTAGAAACAGACATAGAAACAGACGCAGAAACAGACGTAGAAACAGACGTAGTAACAGACCCAGAAACAGACGCAGAAACAGATGTAGAAACAGACCCAGAAACAGACGTAGAAACAGACGTAGAAACAGATTTAGAAACAGACGTAGTAACAGACGTAGAAACAGACGTAGAAACAGATGTAGAAACAGACGTAGAAACAGACGTAGAAACAGATGTAGAAACAGACATAGAAACAGACATAGAAACAGATGTAGAAACAGACGTCGAAACAGACGTAGTAACAGATGTAGAAACAGACGCAGAAACAGACGTAGAAACAGAAGTAGAAACAGATTTAGAAATAGACGTAGAAACAGATTTAGAAACAGATGTAGAAACAGACCCAGAAACAGACCCAGAAACAGACGCAGAAACAGATGTAGAAACAGACCCAGAAACAGACGTAGAAACAGACGTAGAAACAGATTTAGAAACAGACGTAGTAACAGACGTAGAAACAGACGTAGAAACAGATGTAGAAACAGACGTAGAAACAGACGTAGTAACAGATGTAGAAACAGACATAGAAACAGACATAGAAACAGATGTAGAAACAGACGTAGAAACAGACGTAGTAACAGATGTAGAAACAGACGTAGAAACAGACGTAGAAACAGAAGTAGAAACAGATTTAGAAATAGACGTAGAAACAGATTTATAAACAGATGTAGAAACAGACCCAGAAACAGACGTAGAAACAGACGTAGAAACAGATGCAGAAACAGACGTAGAAACAGACGTAGTAACAGACGTAGAAACAGACGCAGAAACAGACGTAGAAACAGATGCAGAAACAGACGTAGAAACAGACATAGAAACAGATGTAGAAACAGACGTAGAAACAGACTCAGAAACAGACCCAGAAACAGACGCAGAAACATGTAGAAAGACGCATAAACAGATGTAGAAACAGACCCAGAAACAGACGTAGAAACAGACGTAGAAACAGATGCAGAAACAGACGTAGTAACAGACGTAGAAACAGACGTAGAAACAGATGCAGAAACAGACGTAGAAACAGACATAGAAACAGATGTAGAAACAGACTCAGAAACAGACCCAGAAACAGACGCAGAAACACGTAGAAAGACGCAGAAACAGATGTAGAAACAGACCCAGAAACAGACCCAGAAACAGACGCAGAAACAGACGTAGAAACAGACGTAGAAACAGACAAAGAAACAGACGTAGAAACAGACGTAGAAACAGACTCAGAAACAGACCCAGAAACAGACGTAGAAACAGACGTAGGAACAGACGTAGAAACAGACGCAGAAACAGACGCAGAAACAGACGGAGAAACAGACATAGAAACACGTAGAAACAGACGCAGAAACAGACCCAGAAACAGACGCAGAAACAGACCCAGAAACAGACGTAGAAACAAACGCAGAAACAGATGTAGAAACAGACGCAGAAACAGACGCAGAAACAGACCCAGAAACAGACATAGAAACACGTAGAAACAGACGCAGAAACAGACCCAGAAACAGACGCAGATACAGACCCAGAAACAGACGTAGAAACAGACGTAGGAACAGACGTAGAAACAGACGCAGAAACAGACGCAGAAACAGACCCAGAAACAGACATAGAAACACGTAGAAACAGACGCAGAAACAGACCCAGAAACAGACGCAGAAACAGACCCAGAAACAGACGTAGAAACAAACGCAGAAACAGATGTAGAAACAGACGTAGAAACAGACGTAGAAACAGACATAGAAACAGACCCAGAAACAGACGTAGAAACAGACGCAGAAACGGACGTAGAAACAGACATAGAAACAGATGTAGAAACCGACCCAGAAACAGACGTAGAAACAGATGCAGAAACAGATGTAGTAACAGACGTAGAAACAGACGCAGAAACAGACGTAGAAACCGATGCAGAAACAGACGTAGAAACAGACATAGAAACAGATGCAGAAACAGACGTAGAAACAGACATAGAAACAGACGTAGAAACAGACCCAGAAACAGACGTAGAAACAGACGTAGAAACAGACGTAGAAACAGACATAGAAACAGACGCAGAAACAGACGTAGAAACAGACGTAGTAACAGACCCAGAAACAGACGCAGAAACAGATGTAGAAACAGACCCAGAAACAGACGTAGAAACAGATTTAGAAACAGACGTAGTAACAGACGTAGAAACAGACGTAGAAACAGATGTAGAAACAGACGTAGAAACAGACGTAGAAACAGACGTAGAAACAGATGTAGAAACAGACATAGAAACAGACATAGAAACAGATGTAGAAACAGACGTCGAAACAGACGTAGTAACAGATGTAGAAACAGACGCAGAAACAGACGTAGAAACAGAAGTAGAAACAGATTTAGAAATAGACGTAGAAACAGATTTAGAAACAGATGTAGAAACAGACCCAGAAACAGACGCAGAAACAGACGTAGAAACAGACGTAGAAACAGACGTAGACACAGACATAGAAACAGACATAGAAACAGATGTAGAAACAGACGTAGAAACAGACGTAGTAACAGATGTAGAAACAGCCGCAGAAACAGACGTAGAAACAGAAGTAGAAACAGATTTAGAAACAGACCCAGAAACAGACGCAGAAACAGACGTAGTAACAGACCCAGAAACAGATGCAGAAACAGACGTAGAAACAGACATAGAAACAGACCCAGAAACAGACGTAGAAACTGACGCAGAAACGGACGTAGAAACAGACATAGAAACAGATGTAGAAACCGACCCAGAAACAGACGTAGAAACAGATGCAGAAACAGACGTAGAAACAGACATAGAAACAGATGCAGAAACAGACGTAGAAACAGACATAGAAACAGACGTAGAAACAGACCCAGAAACAGACGTAGAAACAGACGCAGAAACAGACGTAGAAACAGACGTAGAAACAGACAAAGAAACAGACGTAGAAACAGACGCAGAAACAGACGTAGAAACAGACGTAGAAACAGACAAAGAAACAGACGTAGAAACAGACGTAGAAACAGACTCAGAAACAGACCCAGAAACAGACGTAGAAACAGACGTAGGAACAGACGTAGAAACAGACGCAGAAACAGACGCAGAAACAGACGGAGAAACAGACATAGAAACACGTAGAAACAGACGCAGAAACAGACCCAGAAACAGACGCAGAAACAGACCCAGAAACAGACGTAGAAACAAACGCAGAAACAGATGTAGAAACAGACGCAGAAACAGACGCAGAAACAGACCCAGAAACAGACATAGAAACACGTAGAAACAGACGCAGAAACAGACCCAGAAACAGACGCAGATACAGACCCAGAAACAGACGTAGAAACAGACGTAGGAACAGACGTAGAAACAGACGCAGAAACAGACGCAGAAACAGACCCAGAAACAGACATAGAAACACGTAGAAACAGACGCAGAAACAGACCCAGAAACAGACGCAGAAACAGACCCAGAAACAGACGTAGAAACAAACGCAGAAACAGATGTAGAAACAGACGTAGAAACAGACGTAGAAACAGACATAGAAACAGACCCAGAAACAGACGTAGAAACAGACGCAGAAACGGACGTAGAAACAGACATAGAAACAGATGTAGAAACCGACCCAGAAACAGACGTAGAAACAGATGCAGAAACAGATGTAGTAACAGACGTAGAAACAGACGCAGAAACAGACGTAGAAACCGATGCAGAAACAGACGTAGAAACAGACATAGAAACAGATGCAGAAACAGACGTAGAAACAGACATAGAAACAGACGTAGAAACAGACCCAGAAACAGACGTAGAAACAGACGTAGAAACAGACGTAGAAACAGACATAGAAACAGACGCAGAAACAGACGTAGAAACAGACGTAGTAACAGACCCAGAAACAGACGCAGAAACAGATGTAGAAACAGACCCAGAAACAGACGTAGAAACAGACGTAGAAACAGATTTAGAAACAGACGTAGTAACAGACGTAGAAACAGACGTAGAAACAGATGTAGAAACAGACGTAGAAACAGACGTAGAAACAGACGTAGAAACAGATGTAGAAACAGACATAGAAACAGACATAGAAACAGATGTAGAAACAGACGTCGAAACAGACGTAGTAACAGATGTAGAAACAGACGCAGAAACAGACGTAGAAACAGAAGTAGAAACAGATTTAGAAATAGACGTAGAAACAGATTTAGAAACAGATGTAGAAACAGACCCAGAAACAGACGCAGAAACAGACGTAGAAACAGACGTAGAAACAGACGTAGACACAGACATAGAAACAGACATAGAAACAGATGTAGAAACAGACGTAGAAACAGACGTAGTAACAGATGTAGAAACAGCCGCAGAAACAGACGTAGAAACAGAAGTAGAAACAGATTTAGAAACAGACCCAGAAACAGACGCAGAAACAGACGTAGTAACAGACCCAGAAACAGATGCAGAAACAGACGTAGAAACAGACATAGAAACAGACCCAGAAACAGACGTAGAAACTGACGCAGAAACGGACGTAGAAACAGACATAGAAACAGATGTAGAAACCGACCCAGAAACAGACGTAGAAACAGATGCAGAAACAGACGTAGAAACAGACATAGAAACAGATGCAGAAACAGACGTAGAAACAGACATAGAAACAGACGTAGAAACAGACCCAGAAACAGACGTAGAAACAGACGTAGAAACAGACATAGAAACAGACGCAGAAACAGACGTAGAAACAGACGTAGTAACAGACCCAGAAACAGACGCAGAAACAGATGTAGAAACAGACCCAGAAACAGACGTAGAAACAGACGTAGAAACAGATTTAGAAACAGACGTAGTAACAGACGTAGAAACAGACGTAGAAACAGATGTAGAAACAGACGTAGAAACAGACGTAGTAACAGATGTAGAAACAGACATAGAAACAGACATAGAAACAGATGTAGAAACAGACGTAGAAACAGACGTAGTAACAGATGTAGAAACAGACGCAGAAACAGACGTAGAAACAGAAGTAGAAACAGATTTAGAAATAGACGTAGAAACAGATTTATAAACAGATGTAGAAACAGACCCAGAAACAGACGTAGAAACAGACGTAGAAACAGATGCAGAAACAGACGTAGAAACAGACGTAGTAACAGACGTAGATACAGACGCAGAAACAGACGTAGAAACAGATGCAGAAACAGACGTAGAAACAGACATAGAAACAGACGTAGAAACAGACTCAGAAACAGACCCAGAAACAGACGCAGAAACACATAGAAAGACGCATAAACAGATGTAGAAACAGACCCAGAAACAGACGTAGAAACAGACGTAGAAACAGATGCAGAAACAGACGTAGTAACAGATGTAGAAACAGACCCAGAAACAGACGTAGAAACAGACGTAGAAACAGATTTAGAAACAGACGTAGTAACAGACGTAGAAACAGACGTAGAAACAGATGTAGAAACAGACGTAGAAACAGACGTAGAAACAGACATAGAAACAGATGTAGAAACAGACATAGAAACAGACATAGAAACAGATGTAGAAACAGACGTCGAAACAGACGTAGTAACAGATGTAGAAACAGATTTAGAAACAGACGTAGAAACAGAAGTAGAAACAGATTTAGAAATAGACGTAGAAACAGATTTAGAAACAGATGTAGAAACAGACCCAGAAACAGACGCAGAAACAGACGTAGAAACAGACGTAGAAACAGACGTAGACACAGACATAGAAACAGACATAGAAACAGATGTAGAAACAGACGTAGAAACAGACGTAGTAACAGATGTAGAAACAGCCGCAGAAACAGACGTAGAAACAGAAGTAGAAACAGATTTAGAAACAGACCCAGAAACAGACGCAGAAACAGACATAGAAACAGACGCAGAAACAGACGTAGTAACAGACCCAGAAACAGATGCAGAAACAGACGTAGAAACAGACATAGAAACAGACCCAGAAACAGACGTAGAAACAGACGCAGAAACGGACGTAGAAACAGACATAGAAACAGATGTAGAAACCGACCCAGAAACAGACGTAGAAACAGATGCAGAAACAGACGTAGAAACAGACGTAGAAACAGATTTAGAAACAGACGTAGTAACAGACGTAGAAACAGACGTAGAAACAGATGTAGAAACAGACGTAGAAACAGACGTAGTAACAGATGTAGAAACAGACATAGAAACAGACATAGAAACAGATGTAGAAACAGACGTAGAAACAGACGTAGTAACAGATGTAGAAACAGACGCAGAAACAGACGTAGAAACAGAAGTAGAAACAGATTTAGAAATAGACGTAGAAACAGATTTATAAACAGATGTAGAAACAGACCCAGAAACAGACGTAGAAACAGACGTAGAAACAGATGCAGAAACAGACGTAGAAACAGACGTAGTAACAGACGTAGAAACAGACGCAGAAACAGACGTAGAAACAGATGCAGAAACAGACGTAGAAACAGACGCAGAAACAGACGTAGAAACAGACATAGAAACAGATGTAGAAACAGACGTAGAAACAGACTCAGAAACAGACCCAGAAACAGACGCAGAAACACATAGAAAGACGCATAAACAGATGTAGAAACAGACCCAGAAACAGACGTAGAAACAGACGTAGAAACAGATGCAGAAACAGACGTAGTAACAGATGTAGAAACAGACCCAGAAACAGACGTAGAAACAGACGTAGAAACAGATTTAGAAACAGACGTAGTAACAGACGTAGAAACAGACGTAGAAACAGATGTAGAAACAGACGTAGAAACAGACGTAGAAACAGACGTAGAAACAGATGTAGAAACAGACATAGAAACAGACATAGAAACAGATGTAGAAACAGACGTCGAAACAGACGTAGTAACAGATGTAGAAACAGACGCAGAAACAGACGTAGAAACAGAAGTAGAAACAGATTTAGAAATAGACGTAGAAACAGATTTAGAAACAGATGTAGAAACAGACCCAGAAACAGACGCAGAAACAGACGTAGAAACAGACGTAGAAACAGACGTAGACACAGACATAGAAACAGACATAGAAACAGATGTAGAAACAGACGTAGAAACAGACGTAGTAACAGATGTAGAAACAGCCGCAGAAACAGACGTAGAAACAGAAGTAGAAACAGATTTAGAAACAGACCCAGAAACAGACGCAGAAACAGACATAGAAACAGACGCAGAAACAGACGTAGTAACAGACCCAGAAACAGATGCAGAAACAGACGTAGAAACAGACATAGAAACAGACCCAGAAACAGACGTAGAAACAGACGCAGAAACGGACGTAGAAACAGACATAGAAACAGATGTAGAAACCGACCCAGAAACAGACGTAGAAACAGATGCAGAAACAGACGTAGAAACAGACATAGAAACAGATGCAGAAACAGACGTAGAAACAGACATAGAAACAGACGTAGAAACAGACCCAGAAACAGACGTAGAAACAGACGTAGAAACAGACATAGAAACAGACGCAGAAACAGACGTAGAAACAGACGTAGTAACAGACCCAGAAACAGACGCAGAAACAGATGTAGAAACAGACCCAGAAACAGACGTAGAAACAGACGTAGAAACAGATTTAGAAACAGACGTAGTAACAGACGTAGAAACAGACGTAGAAACAGATGTAGAAACAGACGTAGAAACAGACGTAGTAACAGATGTAGAAACAGACATAGAAACAGACATAGAAACAGATGTAGAAACAGACGTAGAAACAGACGTAGTAACAGATGTAGAAACAGACGCAGAAACAGACGTAGAAACAGAAGTAGAAACAGATTTAGAAATAGACGTAGAAACAGATTTATAAACAGATGTAGAAACAGACCCAGAAACAGACGTAGAAACAGACGTAGAAACAGATGCAGAAACAGACGTAGAAACAGACGTAGTAACAGACGTAGAAACAGACGCAGAAACAGACGTAGAAACAGATGCAGAAACAGACGTAGAAACAGACATAGAAACAGATGTAGAAACAGACGTAGAAACAGACTCAGAAACAGACCCAGAAACAGACGCAGAAACACATAGAAAGACGCATAAACAGATGTAGAAACAGACCCAGAAACAGACGTAGAAACAGACGTAGAAACAGATGCAGAAACAGACGTAGTAACAGACGTAGAAACAGACGTAGAAACAGATGCAGAAACAGACGTAGAAACAGATGTAGAAACAGACGTAGAAACAGACGTAGTAACAGATGTAGAAACAGACATAGAAACAGACATAGAAACAGATGTAGAAACAGACGTAGAAACAGACGTAGTAACAGATGTAGAAACAGACGCAGAAACAGACGTAGAAACAGAAGTAGAAACAGATTTAGAAATAGACGTAGAAACAGATTTATAAACAGATGTAGAAACAGACCCAGAAACAGACGTAGAAACAGACGTAGAAACAGATGCAGAAACAGACGTAGAAACAGACGTAGTAACAGACGTAGAAACAGACGCAGAAACAGACGTAGAAACAGATGCAGAAACAGACGTAGAAACAGACATAGAAACAGATGTAGAAACAGACGTAGAAACAGACTCAGAAACAGACCCAGAAACAGACGCAGAAACACATAGAAAGACGCATAAACAGATGTAGAAACAGACCCAGAAACAGACGTAGAAACAGACGTAGAAACAGATGCAGAAACAGACGTAGTAACAGATGTAGAAACAGACCCAGAAACAGACGTAGAAACAGACGTAGAAACAGATTTAGAAACAGACGTAGTAACAGACGTAGAAACAGACGTAGAAACAGATGTAGAAACAGACGTAGAAACAGACGTAGAAACAGACGTAGAAACAGATGTAGAAACAGACATAGAAACAGACATAGAAACAGATGTAGAAACAGACGTCGAAACAGACGTAGTAACAGATGTAGAAACAGACGCAGAAACAGACGTAGAAACAGAAGTAGAAACAGATTTAGAAATAGACGTAGAAACAGATTTAGAAACAGATGTAGAAACAGACCCAGAAACAGACGCAGAAACAGACGTAGAAACAGACGTAGAAACAGACGTAGACACAGACATAGAAACAGACATAGAAACAGATGTAGAAACAGACGTAGAAACAGACGTAGTAACAGATGTAGAAACAGCCGCAGAAACAGACGTAGAAACAGAAGTAGAAACAGATTTAGAAACAGACCCAGAAACAGACGCAGAAACAGACATAGAAACAGACGCAGAAACAGACGTAGAAACAGACGTAGAAACAGACAAAGAAACAGACGTAGAAACAGACGTAGAAACAGACTCAGAAACAGACCCAGAAACAGACGTAGAAACAGACGTAGAAACAGACGTAGAAACAGACGCAGAAACAGACGCAGAAACAGACGGAGAAACAGACATAGAAACACGTAGAAACAGACGCAGAAACAGACCCAGAAACAGACGCAGAAACAGACCCAGAAACAGACGTAGAAACAAACGCAGAAACAGATGTAGAAACAGACGCAGAAACAGACGCAGAAACAGACCCAGAAACAGACATAGAAACACGTAGAAACAGACGCAGAAACAGACCCAGAAACAGACGCAGATACAGACCCAGAAACAGACGTAGAAACAGACGTAGGAACAGACGTAGAAACAGACGCAGAAACAGACGCAGAAACAGACCCAGAAACAGACATAGAAACACGTAGAAACAGACGCAGAAACAGACCCAGAAACAGACGCAGAAACAGACCCAGAAACAGACGTAGAAACAAACGCAGAAACAGATGTAGAAACAGACGTAGAAACAGACCCAGAAACAGATTTAGAAACAGACGTAGTAACAGACGCAGAAACAGACATAGAAACAGACGCAGAAACAGACGTAGTAACAGACCCAGAAACAGATGCAGAAACAGACGTAGTAACAGACCCAGAAACAGACGTAGTAACAGACCCAGAAACAGATGCAGAAACAGACGTAGTAACAGACCCAGAAACAGACGTAGTAACAGACCCAGAAACAGATGTAGAAACAGATTTAGAAACAGACGTAGTAACAGACGCAGAAACAGACATAGAAACAGACATAGAAACAGACGCAGAAACAGACATAGAAACAGACGTAGAAACAGACATAGTAACAGACCCAGAAACAGATGCAGAAACAGACGTAGTAACAGACCCAGAAACAGACGTAGAAACAGATGTAGAAACAGACGTAGTAACAGACATAGAAACAGACGTAGAAACAGACGCAGAAACAGACACAGAAACAGACGTAGAAACAGACGTAGAAACAGACGTAGACACAGACATAGAAACAGACATAGAAACAGATGTAGAAACAGACGTAGAAACAGACGTAGTAACAGATGTAGAAACAGCCGCAGAAACAGACGTAGAAACAGAAGTAGAAACAGATTTAGAAACAGACCCAGAAACAGACGCAGAAACAGACGCAGAAACAGACGTAGAAACAGACATAGAAACAGACCCAGAAACAGACGTAGAGACAGACGCAGAAACAGACGTAGAAACAGACATAGAAACAGACGTAGAAACAGACCCAGAAACAGACGTAGAAACAGACGTAGAAACAGACATAGAAACAGACGCAGAAACAGACGTAGAAACAGACGTAGTAACAGACCCAGAAACAGACGCAGAAACAGATGTAGAAACAGACCCAGAAACAGACGTAGAAACAGACGTAGAAACAGATTTAGAAACAGACGTAGAAACAGACGTAGAAACAGACGTAGAAACAGATGTAGAAACAGACGTAGAAACAGACGTAGAAACAGACGTAGAAACAGATGTAGAAACAGACATAGAAACAGACATAGAAACAGATGTAGAAACAGACGTAGAAACAGACGTAGTAACAGATGTAGAAACAGACGCAGAAACAGACGTAGAAACAGAAGTAGAAACAGATTTAGAAATAGACGTAGAAACAGATTTAGAAACAGATGTAGAAACAGACCCAGAAACAGACGCAGAAACAGACGTAGAAACAGACGTAGAAACAGACGTAGACACAGACATAGAAACAGACATAGAAACAGATGTAGAAACAGACGTAGAAACAGACGTAGTAACAGATGTAGAAACAGCCGCAGAAACAGACGTAGAAACAGAAGTAGAAACAGACCCAGAAACAGACGCAGAAACAGACGCAGAAACAGACGTAGAAACAGACATAGAAACAGACCCAGAAACAGACGTAGAAACAGACGCAGAAACGGACGTAGAAACAGACATAGAAACAGATGTAGAAACCGACCCAGAAACAGACGTAGAAACAGATGCAGAAACAGATGTAGTAACAGACGTAGAAACAGACGCAGAAACAGACGTAGAAACCGATGCAGAAACAGACGTAGAAACAGACATAGAAACAGACGTAGAAACAGACCCAGAAACAGACGTAGAAACAGACGTAGAAACAGACATAGAAACAGACGCAGAAACAGACGTAGAAACAGACGTAGTAACAGACCCAGAAACAGACGCAGAAACAGATGTAGAAACAGACCCAGAAACAGACGTAGAAACAGACGCAGAAACGGACGTAGAAACAGACATAGAAACAGATGTAGAAACCGACCCAGAAACAGACGTAGAAACAGATGCAGAAACAGATGTAGTAACAGACGTAGAAACAGACGCAGAAACAGACGTAGAAACCGATGCAGAAACAGACGTAGAAACAGACATAGAAACAGATGCAGAAACAGACGTAGAAACAGACATAGAAACAGACGTAGAAACAGACCCAGAAACAGACGTAGAAACAGACGTAGAAACAGACATAGAAACAGACGCAGAAACAGACGTAGAAACAGACGTAGTAACAGACCCAGAAACAGACGCAGAAACAGATGTAGAAACAGACCCAGAAACAGACGTAGAAACAGACGTAGAAACAGATTTAGAAACAGACGTAGTAACAGACGTAGAAACAGACGTAGAAACAGATGTAGAAACAGACGTAGAAACAGACGTAGAAACAGATGTAGAAACAGACATAGAAACAGACATAGAAACAGATGTAGAAACAGACGTAGAAACAGACGTAGTAACAGATGTAGAAACAGACGCAGAAACAGACGTAGAAACAGAAGTAGAAACAGATTTAGAAATAGACGTAGAAACAGATTTAGAAACAGATGTAGAAACAGACCCAGAAACAGACGTAGAAACAGACGTAGAAACAGATGCAGAAACAGACGTAGAAACAGACGTAGTAACAGACGTAGAAACAGACGCAGAAACAGACGTAGAAACAGATGCAGAAACAGACGTAGAAACAGACATAGAAACAGATGTAGAAACAGACGTAGAAACAGACTCAGAAACAGACCCAGAAACAGACGCAGAAACACGTAGAAAGACGCATAAACAGATGTAGAAACAGACCCAGAAACAGACGTAGAAACAGACGTAGAAACAGATGCAGAAACAGACGTAGTAACAGACGTAGAAACAGACGTAGAAACAGATGCAGAAACAGACGTAGAAACAGACATAGAAACAGATGTAGAAACAGACTCAGAAACAGACCCAGAAACAGACGCAGAAACACGTAGAAAGACGCAGAAACAGATGTAGAAACAGACCCAGAAACAGACCCAGAAACAGACGCAGAAACAGACGCAGAAACAGACGTAGAAACAGACGTAGAAACAGACAAAGAAACAGACGTAGAAACAGACTCAGAAACAGACCCAGAAACAGACGTAGAAACAGACGTAGGAACAGACGTAGAAACAGACGCAGAAACAGACGCAGAAACAGACGGAGAAACAGACATAGAAACACGTAGAAACAGACGCAGAAACAGACCCAGAAACAGACGCAGAAACAGACCCAGAAACAGACGTAGAAACAAACGCAGAAACAGATGTAGAAACAGACGCAGAAACAGACGCAGAAACAGACCCAGAAACAGACATAGAAACACGTAGAAACAGACGCAGAAACAGACCCAGAAACAGACGCAGATACAGACCCAGAAACAGACGTAGAAACAGACGTAGGAACAGACGTAGAAACAGACGCAGAAACAGACGCAGAAACAGACCCAGAAACAGACATAGAAACACGTAGAAACAGACGCAGAAACAGACCCAGAAACAGACGCAGAAACAGACCCAGAAACAGACGTAGAAACAAACGCAGAAACAGATGTAGAAACAGACGTAGAAACAGACGCAGAAACAGACCCAGAAGCCACGCCTACCAATGCAAGCGTATGGATGGGAGCTTCTTATGTGATTTCCAGACCTTTGGAGAAAATAACATCCACGTGAGCTTCTTTGGAGGCATGAGTAAACTAACCTGCCAGAGATATTTTCTGGCTTCCCACAGCTCCAGAAGTATCTGTCACTGTTCTCATGCCATCAGGTCCTGTGTTGTTGGCTGCAGTGCCACGGAGGATTACTTTCTGGCTAAAGAAGGAGCTTTTCTGCTGCTCAATCTGCTCAGTGTAAGTTGGCTCCTGCAGTTATTTTTACTAGAAAAAAGATTCCAGCTGCTGCGTATGAATGATTTGTTGGCAGGTAGTGACTGTTTGCACCTTCAGGGAACGTAAACAGGAATGTTTTTGTCAGACGAGCCCCAGATGTGTGCACGGTGTCGTGCTTTCCACCCTGCTGGATCTATGTGACAACCCGAACACGCCGTCTCACATCCTGAGCTGGAGGGATGCTGCGGGTCAGACAGCTTCCAGACTGCTGCTGCAGCTGTGGAGGGAGGAGGAGGAGGAGCTGGGCGTGAGCCGAAACCAACATGGAGGGATCGCAGGTCAGTCTGCGTCTCCATGGCAACACTGTCAGGAGCTTTACCTTCTGACAAACATGGCTTTCTTCATGTTTCTCTTCCAGACTGCCAGACAATATTTTAAAGTGGTTTTGATGAATAGTTTGTGTTTCTGAATGTGTTTCAGTGTCCAGTCCTCGGACCATTTCCAGATGAACATGCTTTTATTTAAGCCTCTTAATATTTACCTGGAAATCATTTAGGCATAAAAAGGCTCCTAACTAAGGGATGAAGCAGTCTTGTGTCAACACTTTGTAAAGAAGCAGTTCTTTTCATGAGGTTTCATGTCTCTTTAGTCTGGTTTCCTTTTTTATTTTGTAGTTTACCTGTTTTGCTGTGTTCTGTGTTCATTAGTTCACCTTGGTTCATTTAGTTAATCCATTTCACCCATGTCTTTCTTTTTGTCTTCTTCTGTGTATTTATACCCCTCAGTTGTAGGTTTACTTTGCTGGTTTTATTTCTTATATTTACATTAGAAAATAATTTAGAACTCAGTTTTGTGGGGGTATTTTTTCTAAGTTAAATTTGTCATGGTGTGAAGATGTTGGACCCACATGCACGATTAAGCAATCTGGAGAATGTGAAAATGGTTTATTTGGTGAACTGAGGGGATGGTTCCGGAACGACCCGAAGGCCGGGTTCTCTGCAAAGATAGATGTATGAGTAATGGAAATGATGGAATAATTCTCAGGGAAGTGAAGGTGTCCTACTTGTTTCGGAGTTGCCGTGAATTCGGGTGGTGTCAGGAGGTCCGAGAGGATGGATGTTGGCAGTGGGTGCCAGTGAGGGTCCTTTCAGTGGAGGGCAGATAGGCAGCGACAAGCTGATCGGATCCAGAGGATAGCCAGTGAAGAGAAAGCCAGGTTATTGGTAGGGAGTGGTTGCTGGTGATGATTGGCTGCTGGGAGGGAAATCGCAGGTAGCTCTGGAGAGTTCACAAAGGAGTGTCTCTGGAAAAAAAAACAAGAATTTGTAAAGTCTCTCAAACGTTAGAGGATACAGGAACTCGCTGGAGGGCTTAGGTTTTACCACAGAGGCTCAAGCGACGAAGGACTGGCAATCAGCTGCAGATATAGTGCTGGCAGAAGATCTCTAATTCTCTACAGGTGTGCAGACCTGCACACCTGTGGTGAAAACATCCTCCAGAAAATGGTTCCTCTGGCTCCCTCTGGTGGATCCTGAAAAGAACCCACACCCCCTGACAAAACTAGGTTTATTTTATATAAAACAGTAAAAAACAGCGGAGTGCAGAAGGTCCACTACATAAAACCCAAATGGAAAATCGATTTAAATGACAGGTTTTACTGGGAAAAAAATAATTCATTAAGACCAACTCAAAATGGAAGCCCAGACTGTCGCAGCTTGAGGAACGTGTTCCTTACTGTCATCTATGACACACAGGAGTAAAATCATGTTTGCATCTCTTCACACACCATACTGAACATGTTTGACATGGTTTGTTATGTCTGCGTTGGTCTTACAGATCCTCAGAGTCCCGTCCTCCGTGGTTTCCAGCAGGACGACAAGGTTTTGTCCCTTCCTGCCACCTCACCTGGCGCAGCGGTGCTGGAAATACCAGAGAACCTGCGAGCAAAGATTTACTTCATCTTCTGCTGTTTGGGTACAAAAACCTCTTTAGTTTCTCTTCAATTAAACGTTTAATCACATCATTCAAACATGTGTACATTTTTATGTGTTTTAACACGATGCTGGCTGAACATCTTCTGGAAATGTGGAGTTTTATGACAAAGCATTTATAAAAGGCACAATTCATCTGATCAGCTGTTTTTTTTTTTGGTACCTTCAGGTTTTCAGGGACTTCCTGGGTTGTCAGCAGAAGATTATGTGACTCTGAGCATCGTTAAAAGATATCTGGACTTTAAGGTAAACCACCGACAAGGACGAAGGTGGAATAGAAGTCTTCTTACTTATGACTAATACTCTTCCACACTGAAAAACTGACAAATTTCTGCCATGGTAACACGGAATATTGTGAATAATCCTTTATGGACAAGCCACAAGAATTGTGTGTAATGTGTACAAATGCAAGTACTGTGTTATTAACATGACTTGGACCAAAACGATTTCAACTTTAAATATGCTGGAAAAAAAAAAAACTTAAAACACAAAGACAAATTTTAATTCACTTTACTTGTTAAACTCAGACTTCTGAAGGTTTCAATAAACTTACAGTTTCCGTTCAAACTGCTGATTTTTCTTTGAAGCTGTGTGTGCTAGTGTGAGCTCCTTTTGGATTTTATATAAAAAGATGGGCGGAGCTTCAGTGACGTCACAGGTAGGTTTCTGAAGAGACGAATTGAAACTCAGTGGGCAGTTCCTACCATCGCAGTCTTGGCAGCGTCACGCATGCCGTCACGTCCGGAAAATATAAAAATTGGCAAAAAGGTGGAGCTGAGAGGGGGGCTGTAAGCAGGGGGGTGGATGATTGACACCCGACAAACTCCAAGCGGCCTGTAGCTTAAGGTTTACCGAGCTAACAGGAGCTAACCAGCTAACGGAGGTAAGCTGGTTACTAGCTAAGTCACTTTGTTAACCGGCTAAAAACCACGGTTGTTCTACGTTCTTCTGACTTGAAGTGGGAGATCGGATACCTGTCAATCAAAAGGACACGCCCCTAAATATGCCGAATTTGAATTAAGATTAAATTAATTTTAAACGGACGAGTTAAAAAAAATTCACTCCCCCCACAGTTGTCATGAAGGTAAACCTGACCTATTAAACCTAAAATGGATTTTTGAACCAGGCTGTAAACATGTTTATTCCTGCTGTAAACATGTTTATTTCTGCTGTAAACATGTTTATTTCTGCTGTAAACATGTGTATTTCTGCTGTAAACATGTTTATTCCTGCTGTAAACATGTTTATTTCTGCTGTAAACATGTTTATTTCTGCTGTGAAGTTGGTCTTTTTAACATGGGAGTCGATGGGGATTCGCGCTGTTTTGGAGCCCCTAGTGGATGAAGGGAGAACTGCATTTTTATACATTTCCTCATAGGCTTCACTTTTAATCGTAGAAGGCTCCGTCTATCTTTCATATACGGTGTATGGTCTGAATGAACATTTACATCGTAACTCTGTCTGTTTGGTCCAGACTTCAAAGGAATCGTTTCGATTAACAGACATCAGAATATCTTCTTTAGATGCAGATTTATCTCCACTGGCTTCAGTTTCAGATGAAACAAGTGGTTTAAACAGCAAGGTGCTGGTCCTGGTCTGCTGCAGGTTGGAGAGGTGTGGGAGGAGATCAGCAGGGAGCTGAGTCTGGATGGCGTCAGGCCGATCAGCCCCGATGAGGAGGCTCTGAGCACCATCTGTAAGATTTCAGAGGACACGGCGGGGAGGATCATGGCGGAGCAGAGAAGCATCCTGCAGCTGCAGCAACAGGAGGACATCAGCGAGGAGAAGCTGGTCTACAGAGAGGTGCCGGGAATAGACAGCTGCACAAACCTTCTGTTTGGTGGATTTATGAAAGGAATCTAACAAAGTTTGTGTTGTTTTATCGCAGATGAAGTCTCACTTGAGGCAACAGGAGCTGGCAGCTGAATCCTGGAAGAAATACGTTTCCAAGACTTCAAATTATGACATCCTGAAGGTTTCATGTTTTCACGAATCCTGCTACAATCTCAACTGATTGTATGTTGTTGTTTATACGTTTGCATTTTGTGTTAAACGCAGGAAGAAAAGGCTCAGAGGGAGAAACGTGCTGCATTGATCAGATCTAAACCGGATCAGGAGGTCTCTGCTACCCGTCCCACAAAGGTCTCTCACCGTTTCATTTCACTCACATTGTACACTAGAGCCGTGACAATATACTTTTGTCCTGATTCGACTCCAATTTCTTGGGTGCTGATTCGATTTACATTGCGATTCTCACAATTCTTTGATATTGCTAATTTTTGTAGATTAAAATCAAAATAAATGTATAAAACTTTTTTTTTTGCTAATTTTTCTTGATTTCAACAAGGAAAAAACAACACAATAAGCCAGACCATCTTTCTGCTGCTATAACACCCAAGAAGACAAGTAAAAAGATCAATAAAAACATTTAAAATAACAAATTTTATAATGGATTAATTTTATTTATTTGAACAATAATCGATTTTTTTAAAGAAAAAATCCATTTTAAAATTGTGAAGCAAAAAAATCCTGATTTTCGATTAAATTTTCCCACCCCTATTGTACACAATATGTGAAATATCTGCATAACTGAACACCGAGGAGGTCTTTTTTATTCTTCTGATCATGTTATGAATTATAATCTGCATATTGGTATTAATCGGTATGAATCCCACCATGCTCCTCTGACGTGGAGTCCCCCAAGGTTCACTTTTAGGACCACTCCCTTTTTAATTTCTTCTGTTCTCTGGAACGTGGAGTCTCTTTCCGTTGTTATGGAGACGGCTGTGAAGTTTAGGGACCATAAAAGCGAAGAGATACCGATCAGTTAGACCCCGTTTGGCTGGCCTCGAGGAAAATAAAGCAGGGATTGCCTTATACTTAAATGAAAAGAAGACGGAGGTGTTTGGACCTCGTTGCTCATGTGAGACCCTCCTGCTGAGCAGGGTCACCCTCTGACACTCAGAATTCAATCGAGTTTTTTATCGTGAAACTGAAACTGAAACTAGCGACGATAAAACCTTTTCTGTCCAGACAGCAGTTGGAGACAGCAATCCGTTCAGAACGGGAATGCTAACTTCCTCCACCGGCTATTTCTGCACGCCTTATTAAAATTGACCTGTCTGCTTTAAAGTTTGAAATGTTCTTAGTCCAACTTATTTATGTGAGTTTCACCAGCTCTAAGCTCCTTCCTGGTCCCTCAGGTCAGCTGATCAGCTGTTCCAGTCATCCCAGTTCTCCATCTGTGCACCACAGTATGGAACAACCTACATTAGCCTTTTCGCCAGGCTTAAAACTCACGTTTACTATCAGACCTCAACCCAACCTGACACTTCTTCATATTTCCTTTTTTATTTAGTTTTTGTTGTCTGAATTTTTTTATTTTACTTTAATTTATTATGATAATTTTAATTAATTTTATGGTTTCATTTAGCTTTTCTGTTCAGCTGTGGCTGGTGCTGAAGTGCTTTATAAGTAAAATGATGTGAGCTTTTGTTTTTTCTGTGTTTTGCTGCATGTTCCAGCATTTCATCGGGCACGTCAGGGCCATGCAGAGCACTAATCTTCCGGGTCCTGCGGGAATGAAGGTGACGCTGACCAGAACTCTGATCGGAGCTGAAGCGGTGGAGTTGGACCTGGTGAACCTCAGCGCCGTCACAGATTGATCCTACGGAGGAGCGTTTATGTCACATTACAGGCTGAACTTTAAAGCAAATCAACATGTTTCACAGTGAATTATTTATATTTCTGCAGCGTTTTCCTGTGACGGGAGGTTTGCAGTGACTGGCAGAAAATGCAGACATGAGCTCACTCGATGGGTCCAATCAGAGCTTTGTTGTCTAGTTTACCATCCAACCCTGAAACACACACACACACACATTATCAACATTATTATCACTGAGAAGGCCGGGGCTGTTGCATGTGATTGGACAGAAGCGTTACAAAATACTGATGTCATTTCCTGTTTCAGGTGTGTAACACACTAATCAGCCCCCTTTTCTTTAGTTTTCATCACGCCCCCCCTAAGAGGCGTCAGATTCCGCCGTTACGGGCAGAAAACGGATGTTTTCCTGTTTGGTGGGTATTATGGAGGAAATTATTCATAATTATTAAGCATATCCTCTGAAAACGAGTCTCAGTTCTGACGTTTAACCATAAAACCGACGGAATGGGAAGTGTACGTGCAGAAAGCAGCTCGCCATTTCTGCAGTTCAGACTCCATCTTCTCTCTGTCCTTTAAAGCACAAGAAGACGAGGTCTCATTCAGAGCCGCAGTCCTGGAGGTTTTAGATCTTTCCCTGCTCCAACACACCTGACTGAAATGTATGGGTTGTAATAATGAAAGTGTGGCCCAGTAAAACCACTAAAACCAGCAGAAATGATGTCCCACCGTTCCCACGCCATGTTTACCGTTACACACAGGTTGGGAGATCGTTTGTTCCTCGTGGCGCTCCTGGATACATCAGCAGAGATGTAACCTGGAGTCAGTGGGTTTCAGGTCTTTCTGAATCTGACCCCTCCTCCAGGTGATCCAGATGGGGTTGATCAGGGCCCACCTGGCGTCCAGGTAGCGCTACCTGACTGGCCACCTGGACGCCGCCTCTGCAGGGTTAGTGGCTAACTTGATGGCTCCTGTGATGCCAGCATTGCTCCGGGACTCCTCCATCAGCTGGAAGGACTTTGGTGTCTTTCTCTCATGGACCTCCTCCGTACGACCATCCCACTTGGATGCTTCCAGAATGATGATGATGTGTGGCCTTGATGTTGTCTTGGCAACGGCTGCTTGCCCACATATACTTTTTTAATTAATCAAATTAAATAATTCAGATTGGACTTTAAGTAATATGAATAATATGGCAAAGTCTGGACTCAACAGAGCTGGATTATCCTCCCCCACCACCGTTTCTTTTCACTCTGATCATTCCAGACTCCCCAGATCTTCCCCCGGGTTCTGCTCTGACAGAACAACATTCCTCACAATCTGTCATTTAGAGATATTTGTTGAATTTATTGACTTTTCTCTGACAAATATTGGACCAAAGTTGTGACCTACAACTCATCTTTTGCTGGAAAGACTAAACATATTGTGGCGTCTGTTTTTGTACCCAATCCTGGCACCCTCACCTGTCACCAGTTTATCTGCTAGTTGGAGAATCTTCCAGAAAGAGTCTGGGTTCCATAAAGCCGGATTTGTCCTTTCATGGGATTTTTGCCCAAAGGCTCCTGGTTTGATTTTAGTGTAAAAATGAAATGTTTTATCGTTCATGTTGCATTTTGGACTTCAGATGAGCTGAGTCTCCGCAGTCAGCGAACAGATGAATGCGCTTGTTACATGACTAAAACAAACACACTTGTAGCCAATAAGCGCCGTCTTCTTTCAGCTCGTTCATCAACGAGTAAAGCTTCACATCATTTTCATGCTTTTCCTCCATCATGCTGCATTTATGTAACCAGCAGGTCAGAATGAACGACATCCAGGACAATGAATGTGTCCTCATGTCAGCAGAGCTCTTATGTAACACCAGAAGTACTTGACACTTTAAAAATGTGCTTATATTTCCAGTAAAAGTTTATTAAAAACCCTCAGCATGCTGGTTTACATGCTGGTTGTTTTATTTTTTCTAATTTGTTAAAGTGTTTTCTGTGTTTTGGGTTACATAAGTCACTGCAGCGCATTGACACACATGTTCCTTCAAGCGTGCAACACACTGCACAGAGTGCTGCTTCTTCTCTCCTGCTTTCAGCAACTGCTCACACACACCATACTAAGGAGCAGGAAAACACAGGAGCCTCTTCAGTGCAGCAGACAGCCGAGGGGGCTTCACATGCCGTCGCTGTCTGCAGGATCCAGGCTGGGTGCAAGCCTCCGAGGACGTCTCCACAATCTGTGAGGATGAGTTTTAATCTAAAGAATGCTGAAATTGTGAAAAGGTTTTAGTATTTATACACATGAATAAGTTGTGTAGGACAATATTATGTAAATTTAAACAGATGCAAGGATATTTAAATCACTTATCGAGGTGAAATTTAGTTGAACTTAATGTTTTACACAAAGAAACGTGACATAAATATAGCTGTGTTCTGCTAAATTGTTCACAAGTGGAAGATGTACATCAGTAAACATCCTAAACATCTGCTAACAGATACTTTATAATGTGTAAGAAACTATTTAATGACTCGAAGCAAAGTCTTGAATGTTAATGCAAATTCTAATGTCATGATAAAATGTTATTATTTGACCTTTTAGGTGGATTTTAAACAGATTCACAGATTATAAGAGGAAAAAGTCCTACTCAGAGCAAAAGTGGTTTGTGTTTGTGCTCTTTGTATTTCTGCACTATTTTCACATTTTAAGGTCCAATCCAAGAAAAAATGGTAAAAAAAAAAAAAAAAGTCCATGTTTTTATTATTAGACTTTTTAACAAAGTCTAACAAGAAAATGAATGTAGTTTTTATATTTAGCATTTATTACCGTGTGACATGTCAGCATGGGATTTTATTGACATGTAATTTTCTGGTTCCTGTTGCAGTGCAGAAGTTTCAGGTTGTGTTCATTATCATTTTGAGAAAATGTTTTACCAGAAAGTGATGGTCGGACCCCCCAATGAGCTTCAATTCAGCTCTTCAGAAACCTACAGGTGACGTCACAGAGGCTCCACCCATCTTTTATATGCAGTCTATGGTCCCGACCATCCAACAGAGGATTCTTTGCTTTCTGACATTCACCCTGTTAAAGGCCCATGTATGTTGGATGGAGAAGACAGAAACGCAGGTCGATGGACTGTTTCGTCTTGTTACAAACATAATTTGGTCCGTTTTCAAGGAGCTTTGCGATCCATCACTTGATGCAACAAACGGAGCAGAACCACCAGAAAGGATGGGACTGAGTTGGGTTTTCCACTCAATGGGTGAAAGGAGCAAACCAGAGAAGATGAAGAACACGAAGAAGACAACACAGAAACTGGCAAATAAAAAGCAGAAAAATAAAATGGGAAAAGGTGTAAAAATGTGGAAGTGAACTCCAAACTCGACACTGTCCACTAGTGGGGGAATTGACTCAACAATCATGGCGACGTGAAGGATGCATGGAAGTGTGAGAGCGGCGACTCATCGCAATGTATTCAAATGGACATTCCCATTTGAATAGATAAGGGAGCATAGATGGGCCTTCAGACTTTCTGAACCGTTCCCAATATTCTGCTCTGTAGATGCTAAAAGACCAAAAATCTGTCTGAGAAATATTTTGTTGGATTTATGGAGTTTGTACCAAAGTGGTGACTCATGACTCATCTTTGCTTGGAAAAAGACTGAACCCTTTGATAGATGCTGCTTTTATACCCAATCCTGACACCCTCACTTGTTACCTGTTGCTCTGCTTGTTGGGGAATCTTTCAGAAAGATGTGGCAGTATATTCTGTAAACTTTTCCGTCTTTATTTGCAGATGCAACTTTTTCCTGCGTTTTAGAAGATTTCACCAAATTTTACGATCACGGTTACGATCATTACATCCTCACATTTAGAGGTCACCCAGTCCCAGTCTGAGGACAGTCTTTTCCTCATCTCAGCCTCCGTTTTCATTATTTAGATATCAGTTTACCTTAATTATCATAAAAAATGCACAAGCAAATAGTCAATATGAAAAGGAGTCAAAAACAAACGGCTCATAAAAACATCGATATGTAGACGGTTGCCATGGTAACGGCAGTTTTCCTCTCTTGCAGGTACTTTGTCTCATTCGAGGAGGTTCAGCGACGGACACGATGATCAGACTGGGAAGACTGACGCCAGGATACTTCCGGCTTCTCCAGGTTTGCATCTGTTTGTGACTTTTTAATCCCATAATCGTCGTCTGTGTTTTCCAGAACCTTCTCAGGAGGACACGTTCTCGTCAGAGCAAACTGGGTTAGATCGGGACTTTGGATTGATTTATTTTTTATGAAGATACTTTATTCACAGAGAGCTGATGGAGCTCGTTTTAGAAGAGTTGGCTTATATAACCTGCTGACTCCACCTCACCGGATGTAACGCACACACAGACCCAACACACAGATGGAAATGCTGAGTCGTTGTGCTGACTGTTGCCTTCATATGTCATCATATCTAGAAAAAACGGGAAAATCCCTGTGAGAGGTCAGACCTCCTCCAATCAGCTCATTTCCAGCCAATGTTCTGGTCCTACGTTCAGTTTATATGGATCCACGATCAGATTCCAGATCCATCGATAAAGAATCCACTGTGTCTTCGCTACAATTTCTACGTTTACATGGGAGTTTTAATTCTTGTTTAATTCCGGATAAAAGTTAAACTTTTAGTTCAGCTTTAAACTGATGAAAAACAACCATGAAAACATTCATTCATTTTCTGAACTGCTTAATCCAATTCAGGGTCGCGGGGAAGCTGGAGCCTATCCCAGCTGGCTTTGGGCGACAGGCAGGGTACACCCTGGACAGCTCGCCAGTCCATCGCAGGGCCACACAGAGAGATGAACAACCACTCACGCTCACTCCTAGGGGCAATTTAGAGTAACCAGTCAACCTAACATGCATGTCTTTGGATGGTGGGAGGAAGCCGGAATACCTGGAGAGAACCCACGCATACACAGGGAGAACATGCAAGGTTACCTTGTCCTGTCCGGATGACGCGCGTTGTTTTGCCTCCCGTGTTCGGTGGTCTATCTTTCTTCTCCTCAGTTGCTGGATGGTAGTATCCAGAATGTTGTTCCTGTTCTGGATGGTAGTATCCAGAATGTTGTTCCTGTTCTGGATGGTAGTATCCAGAATGTTATTCCTGTTCTGGATGGTAGTATTCAGAATGTTGTTCCTGTTCCGGATGGTAGTATCCAGAATGTTGTTCCTGTTCTGGATGGTAGTATCCAGAGTGTTGTTCCTGTTCTGGATGGTAGTATCCAGAATGTTGTTCCTGTTCTGGATGGTAGTATTCAGAATGTTGTTCCTGTTCTGGATGGTAGTATTCAGAATGTTGTTCCTGTTCTGGATGGTAGTATTCAGAATGTGGTTCCTGTTCTGGATGGTAGTATCCAGAATGTTGTTCCTGTTCTGGATGGTAGTATTCAGAATGTTATTCCTGTTCTGGATGGTAGTATCCAGAATGTTGTTCCTGTTCTGGATGGTAGTATTCAGAATGTTGTTCCTGTTCTGGATGGTAGTATCCAGAATGTTGTTCCTGTTCTGGATGGTAGTATCCAGAATGTTGTTCCTGTTCTGGATGGTAGTATCCAGAATGTTATTCCTGTTCTGGATGGTAGTATCCAGAATGTTGTTCCTGTTCTGGATGGTAGTATCCAGATTGTTGTTCCTGTTCTGGATGGTAGTATTCAGAATGTTATTCCTGTTCTGGATGGTAGTATCCAGAATGTTGTTCCTGTTCTGGATGGTAGTATCCAGATTGTTGTTCCTGTTCTGGATGGTAGTATTCAGAATGTTATTCCTGTTCTGGATGGTAGTATCCAGAATGTTGTTCCTGTTCTGGATGGTAGTATTCAGAATGTTATTCCTGTTCTGGATGGTAGTATCCAGAATGTTGTTCCTGTTCTGGATGGTAGTATTCAGAATGTTGTTCCTGTTCTGGATGGTAGTATCCAGAATGTTGTTCCTGTTCTGGATGGTAGTATCCAGAATGTTGTTCCTGTTCTGGATGGTAGTATCCAGAATGTTGTTCCTGTTCTGGATGGTAGTATCCAGAATGTTGTTCCTGTTCTGGATGGTAGTATCCAGAATGTTGTTCCTGTTCTGGATGGTAGTATCCAGAATGTTGTTCCTGTTCTGGATGGTAGTATCCAGAATGTTGTTCCTGTTCTGGATGGTAGTATCCAGAATGTTGTTCCTGTTCTGGATGGTAGTATTCAGAATGTTGTTCCTGTTCTGGATGGTAGTATCCAGAATGTTGTTCCTGTTCTGGATGGTAGTATCCAGAATGTTGTTCCTGTTCTGGATGGTAGTATCCAGAATGTTGTTCCTGTTCTGGATGGTAGTATCCAGAATGTTGTTCCTGTTCTGGATGGTAGTATCCAGAATGTTGTTCCTGTTCTGGATGGTAGTATCCAGAATGTTGTTCCTGTTCTGGATGGTAGTATCCAGAATGTTGTTCCTGTTCTGGATGGTAGTATTCAGAATGTTGTTCCTGTTCTGGATGGTAGTATCCAGAATGTTGTTCCTGTTCTGGATGGTAGTATTCAGAATGTTGTTCCTGTTCTGGATGGTAGTATCCAGAATGTTATTCCTGTTCTGGATGGTAGTATCCAGAATGTAGTCAGTCCTGGTATATCTTGTAAAAAGCTGAGTGTTTTAACAAACTGCATGTCTGTCCTGCAGAGGCAGATGTCCGGTGAGGTCCGGTTGCAGCCGTACACCAGCATCATGGAGCCCATCGCCATGACGATGGCCACAGTGGGGATGGGCTTGTCTCTGTACAGCGCCAGGCAGATGGCGGCCCAGCTAACGAGGGATCAGTGAGGAAATCTGAGCGGCTCCGTGGACTCTGCATGCGATGGAGTGAATGTTTGCGATCGTCAGAGAAGGTCAGAGAAGGTCAGAGAGGTGAGACGTGTCGTTTCAGGAGGAAGAATCTGCGCTTGTCGGAAGGAAAATGGAATTTGTTGCTGCATGTTGCAGAAGGTTTCATATTGGTGATATTTAGGATGTAAATATGAGCCAGTAAGTTACACATCAGGGATTTTACTGTAATGCAATAAACATCTGTCACAAAGCAAAACCTGTAACTAAAGATATTATTTATGGAACTTACGGTAAAAACAAATAAAATCACTGGAAAGTTTGCATGAAGATTTCATCACCTGTTAGAAACACTTTTCCTTCAGGTTTCGTTTGTTTGCTTTCACCACTGGAATAGTTTCAGCTAATGTTTAAAGTTTTTATTGTTTTTTTACTATTCGATGATGATTTTTCTTTCACATTATTATCAGATAAATGTGTGCAGACGAGGAATGCTGCTTCACATGACTGGTTTGGACAAACAATAATAATTCTTAAATAAATATGCTGACGTGATGAGTTTCTGTGTGCAGGCTGATGTTTTCAAAGAGCTTTTTGGTTCTCAGGCTTCAGCCATCTATGAAAGGAAACGTGTGCAGTGGGGCAGCTGCAACCGCCCGCGGGGCGCAATTCATGTGCAGAATGAATGAAACACCACAAACTAATGAGACACAGAATGTCAGACAGGCTACATAAATAAACTCCTCTATCTCGCTGTCTGAGATGGTGTTTAGGAGGAAACATACCGGATAGCGGACTCATTTGGAACAAATCCGGGCCGCTTACGGCTCAGTTACGGCACTGCAACGTGCAAAACCAGGAGCTGGTCATGCTAGGCCTACACCCAATGTGACCAAACAAAGCTGCAGAACTGGATCAGAACTGGTTTTCTAACTGGGACCAGTTGGGGACAGACCTGGTTTTCTTACTGGGACCAGTTGAAGACAGACCTGGTTTTCTTACTGGGACCAGTTGAGGCCAGACCTGGTTTTCTTACTGGGACCAGTTGAGGCCAGACCTGGTTTTCTTACTGGGACCAGTTGAGGCCAGATGTGGTTTTCTTACTGGGACCAGTTGAGGCCAGACCTGGTTTTCTAACTGGGACCAGTTGGGGCCAGACCTGGTTTTCTAACTGGGACCAGTTGAGGCCAGATGTGGTTTTCTAACTGGGACCAGTTGAGGCCAGACCTGGTTTTCTAACTGGGACCAGTTGGGGCCAGACCTGGTTTTCTAACTGGGACCACTTGGGTCCAGACCTGGTTTTCTAACTGGGACCAGTTGAGGCCAGATGTGGTTTTCTAACTGGGACCAGTTGAGGCCAGACCTGGTTTTCTAACTGGGACCAGTTGGGGCCAGACCTGGTTTTCTAACTGGGACCAGTTGGGTCCAGACCTGGTTTTCTAACTGGGACCAGTTGAGGCCAGATATGGTTTTCTTACTGGGACCAATTGAGGCCAGACGTGGTTTTCTAACTGGGACCAGTTGAAGCCAGACCTGGTTTTCTAACTGGGACCAGTTGGGGCCAGATGTGGTTTTCTTACTGGGACCAGTTGGGGCCAGACCTGGTTTTCTAACTGGGACCAGTTGAAGCCAGATGTGGTTTTCTAACTGGGACCAGTTGAAGCCAGATGTGGTTTTCTAACTGGGACCAATTGAGGCCAGACGTGGTTTTCTAACTGGGACCAGTTGAAGCCAGACCTGGTTTTCTAACTGGGACCAGTTGGGGCCAGATGTGGTTTTCTTACTGGGACCAGTTGAAGACAGACCTGGTTTTCTAACTGGGACCAGTTGGGGACAGACCTGGTTTTCTTACTGGGACCAGTTGAAGCCAGACCTGGTTTTCTAACTGGGACCAGTTGAGGCCAGACCTGGTTTTCTAACTGGGACCAGTTGAGGCCAGACCTGGTTTTCCTACTGGGACCAGTTGAGGCCAGACCTGGTTTTCCTACTGGGACCAGTTGAAGCCAGACCTGGTTTTCTAACTGGGACCAGTTGGGGCCAGACCTGGTTTTCTAACTGGGACCAGTTGAGGCCAGACCTGGTTTTCTAACTGGGACCAGTTGAGGCCAGACCTGGTTTTCTTACTGGGACCAGTTGAAGCCAGACCTGGTTTTCTAACTGGGACCAGTTGGGGACAGACCTGGTTTTCTTACTGGGACAAGTTGAAGACAGACCTAGTTTTCCTACTGGGACCAGTTGGGGCCAGACCTGGTTTTCCTACTGGGACCAGTTGAGGCCAGACCTGGTTTTCTAACTGGGACCAGTTGAGGCCAGACCTGATTTTCTAACTGGGACCAGTTGAGGCCAGACCTGGTTTTCCTACTGGGACCAGTTGAGGCCAGACCTGGTTTTCCTACTGGGACCAGTTGAAGCCAGACCTGGTTTTCTAACTGGGACCAGTTGAGGCCAGACCTGGTTTTCTAACTGGGACCAGTTGGGGCCAGACCTGGTTTTCTAACTGGGACCAGTTGAAGACAGACCTGGTTTTCCTACTGGGACCAGTTGAGGCCAGACCTGGTTTTCTAACTGGGACCAGTTGAGGCCAGACCTGGTTTTCTAACTGGGACCAGTTGGGGACAGACCTGGTTTTCTTACTGGGACCAGTTGAAGACAGACCTGGTTTTCCTACTGGGACCAGTTGAGGCCAGACCTGGTTTTCTAACTGGGACCAGTTGAGGCCAGACCTGGTTTTCTAACTGGGACCAGTTGAGGCCAGACCTGGTTTTCTTACTGGGACCAGTTGAGGCCAGACCTGGTTTTCCTACTGGGACCAGTTGAGGCCAGACCTGGTTTTGAACTGGTAGTTGAACTGGTTTCTGTACTGGTCGGTAAACGGTGAACCTTTACAGGAGGGGATGTGTCTCCTGAGGAGACAGGTGGCCACTGAAATCCTTCCTCCAGGACCACCAGACTTCCCAGCACACCTGGAGGGTGGGGCACCAGAGCACCTGGACAAGATCAAATGACACTGCTGTAGTCACCTGCAGGTCACTTTATCTCACCACCTGCCTCTTTCAGGATCAGTTCTGGGTCACCTTACAAATAAGATTTAAATACAAGGAAGTAAAAAACCTAAAATCATCCAAAACATCGAAAAACAGCCAAACAGTCTGGTCCCATCACTAACGGTAAGACACTGAGGACGACATATTTATATTTATACACAACGTCACATTGTTCCATGTTGTTTTTCATGCTGCTGAGACCCCAAATATCTATCTATCTATCTATCTATCTATCTATCTATCTATCTATCTATCTATCTATCTATCTCACCAAAGAGGAACCAAAACAGATTTATTGATAAAATAGTTATTTGTAGTAATAATGATGCGTTCACTGTCCCTCTGTCCATCTGAGACGAGGTGGTGTTTATGTTTCCTCCTGGTGTAATTTCCATCTTCCTGTGTTTTTTTTTATTTACATGTCACATTTAAAAACAGCCCCTGGTGACTAAAGTTAGTCACAGAACAAAACACAAACATGAGATGATGACAAACGGTAAAAACTAGAAAAATAAAAACAACAATAAAAACCTACTGATGAAATGACAATGAAATGAAATAAAAGGTCAAACAGAATAAAAAGCCCAGATGTATCCTGCTGCCATCACTGTCTGCATTGCTTTTATAATAATTCACTTTTCATCTTTAATGTTTAAAAGTTTTCCACCAAGAGGAAACATGTCTCAGATGGACAGAGAGACCGTGAACGCATCTTCTGGTGATGTTTACACTAAATAAACTCTGTGAATCAGTTGCTGGAGCAGAGACTTGTTTTAGTGTTTTTTTGTGGCCAGAAGAAGTGACTAAAATGTTGTTTTCGTGGAGCTTGTGTAAAGCTGTTGGTGGGTTTGCGTGGGGTGAGGTTCCTCCCCTCCAGAGGAAGACTGCGGAAGGAGGAAGATCTGTCTGATGGCTTCAGCTGTTCGGGGTCACGTGCTCTGAGGAAGCTCCACCAACCGGCCACAGACAGAACACCTCGCGAGTCAGAGGCTCGTGCTGCTCCTGACGTGCACCTGCCGCTGAGGAAGAGGAGCGTGGCAGCGCGCGGCGGACACCTTCATGCGTCATTTTTAACATGCTGGCAAAGTTTGTGCGTAAAAGTCCGCGCCTGCCCGTGGCGCACCACGCGTCTTCCTCCCCGTCCTATCCTCATCATTGTCCTCATCCTCATCTTCATCAGGTCTAGAGCTGACGACGCCGAGGCGGTCCAGCCCATCGGAACCATGGCTGCGTTCGGTTCCTCTCGGGGAGGATCCGCGCGTCTCGCGGGCTTGGTGACTCTGTTAGTGCTAGTCTTGCTGCACGTTTCCTCCGCGAGTCGTGATGTCGATCCGGGACGCAACCGGACGGATCCGGTCCAGGGGGATCCGGTCCAGGAGGACCCGCATCAGCAGACCAACTCCACGGCTCACAGGAAGGCTTTCCCCGTCCTCGCCTTCAACTACGAACACGTCAGGAAACCCTTCGAGATCTCTCTGTGGATCCTCCTGGCTCTGCTGATGAAGCTGGGTGAGTGTCGCCCCCACCCAGTCCTGGTGTTGGTTACTACACCCCCATCAGGGCTTCTGGTCGGGCTGAAGGTGGGCTTCTGGTTGGGCTGAAGGTGGGCTTTCTGGTCAGGCAGAAGGTGGGCTTCTGGTCGGGCTGAAGGTGGGCTTTCTGGTCAGGCAGAAGGTGGGCTTCTGGTCGGGCTGAAGGTGGGCTTTCTGGTCAGGCAGAAGGTGGGCTTCTGGTTGGGGTTCTGGTCGGGCTGAAGGTGGGCTTCTGGTCGGGTTGAAAGTGGGCTTCTGGTCAGACTGAAGGTGGGCTTCTGGTCGGGTTGAAGGTGGGCTTCTGGTTGGGCTGAAGGTGGGCTTCTGGTTGGGCTGAAGGTGGGCTTCTGGTTGGGGTTCTGGTCGGGCTGAAGGTGGGCTTCTGGTTGGGCTGAAGGTGGGCTTCTGGTTGGGCTGAAGGTGGGCTTCTGGTCGGGTTGAAGGTGGGCTTCTGGTCGGGCTGAAGGTGGGCTTCTGGTTGGGCTTCTGGTCAGACTGAAGGTGGGCTTCTGGTTGGGCTGAAGGTGGGCTTCTGGTTGGGCTGAAGGTGGGCTTCTGGTTGGGCTGAAGGTGGGCTTCTGGTCAGACTGAAGGTGGGCTTCTGGTCGGGCTGAAGGTGGGCTTCTGGTTGGGCTGAAGGTGGGCTTCTGGTCAGGCTGAAGGTGGGCTTCTGGTCGGGCTGAAGGTGGGCTTCTGGTCGGGTTGAAGGTGGGCTTCTGGTCGGGTTGAAAGTGGGCTTCTGGTCAGACTGAAGGTGGGCTTCTGGTCGGGCTGAAGGTGGGCTTCTGGTCGGGTTGAAAGTGGGCTTCTGGTCAGACTGAAGGTGGGCTTCTGGTCGGGTTGAAGGTGGGCTTCTGGTTGGGCTGAAGGTGGGCTTCTGGTCAGACTGAAGGTGGGCTTCTGGTCGGGTTGAAGGTGGGCTTCTGGTCGGGCTGAAGGTGGGCTTCTGGTCGGGCTGAAGGTGGGCTTCTGGTTGGGGTTCTGGTCGGGCTGAAGGTGGGCTTCTGGTTGGGTTGAAGGTGGGCTTCTGGTCGGGCTGAAGGTGGGCTTCTGGTTGGGCTTCTGGTCAGACTGAAGGTGGGCTTCTGGTCGGGTTGAAGGTGGGCTTCTGGTTGGGCTGAAGGTGGGCTTCTGGTTGGGTTGAAGGTGGGCTTCTGGTCGGGTTGAAGGTGGGCTTCTGGTCGGGCTGAAGGTGGGCTTCTGGTTGGGCTGAAGGTAGGCTTCTGGTCAGGCTGAAGGTGGGCTTCTGGTTGGGGTTCTGGTCGGGCTGAAGGTGGGCTTCTGGTTGGGCTGAAGGTGGGCTTCTGGTTGGGCTGAAGGTGGGCTTCTGGTTGGGCTGAAGGTGGGCTTCTGGTCGGGCTGAAGGTGGGCTTCTGGTTGGGGTTCTGGTCAGACTGAAGGTGGGCTTCTGGTTGGGCTGAAGGTGGGCTTCTGGTTGGGCTGAAGGTGGGCTTCTGGTCGGGCTGAAGGTGGGCTTCTGGTCGGGTTGAAGGTGGGCTTCTGGTCGGGCTGAAGGTGGGCTTCTGGTCGGGCTGAAGGTGGGCTTCTGGTTGGGCTGAAGGTGGGCTTCTGGTCGGGCTGAAGGTGGGCTTCTGGTCGGGCTGAAGGTGGGCTTCTGGTCGGGCTTCTGGTCAGACTGAAGGTGGGCTTCTGGTTGGGCTGAAGGTGGGCTTCTGGTCGGGCTGAAGGTGGGCTTCTGGTCGGGCTGAAGGTGGGCTTCTGGTCGGGCTGAAGGTGGGCTTCTGGTTGGGGTTCTGGTCGGGCTGAAGGTGGGCTTCTGGTTGGGCTGAAGGTGGGCTTCTGGTCGGGTTGAAGGTGGGCTTCTGGTCGGGCTGAAGGTGGGCTTCTGGTCGGGCTGAAGGTGGGATTCTGGTCGGGCTGAAGGTGGGATTCTGGTCGGGCCGAAGGTGGGCTTCTGGTCGGGCTGAAGGTGGGCTTCTGGTCGGGCTGAAGGTGGGCTTCTGGTTGGGCTGAAGGTGGGCTTCTGGTTGGGCTGAAGGTGGGCTTCTGGTCGGGCTGAAGGTGGGCTTCTGGTTGGGCTGAAGGTGGGCTTCTGGTCGGGCTGAAGGTGGGCTTCTGGTTGGGCTTCTGGTTGGGCTGAAGGTGGGCTTCTGGTTGGGCTGAAGGTGGGCTTCTGGTTGGGCTGAAGGTGGGCTTCTGGTCGGGCTGAAGGTGGGCTTCTGGTTGGGCTTCTGGTTGGGCTGAAGGTGGGCTTCTGGTTGGGCTTCTGGTTGGGCTGAAGGTGGGCTTCTGGTTGGGCTGAAGGTGGGCTTCCAGCCTCTCTGGAAAGTTCTTCCCAAGGTTAACACAATTTGTTTAAGTTGTAAAAATTTATTACGAGAAATGAAGATCTGATGAACAAAAAGTTCATATTGATCAGTTTACCTATCTTTTTTAATTATATTTAGTCTGGTAAGTGTGTGTGTGTGTGTGTGTGTGTGTGTGAGTGAGTGTGTGTGTGTGAGTGAGTGTGTGTGTGTTTGTTTTAAGCATGTGTGTCTTGTAGTATCACCTCAGTGGTATTTGTATTTGTGAAGAATACTCGTCATAAAGTCGTAGTATTTGTGGAAACCTTTGGACTCTCCTTGCCGGGACATACTCCTGTTGCTTCCACCGTCCTGCATCTCAGGAACACATCAGCTGCTCTGCTTCTACCAACTCAGGAAACCTCCATCCCAGGAGCCGAGCAGAACCACAGGCCTGATCCTCCTCATAAACGCCTCCATCCAGCAGCTCTTTCCCATCCAGTCTGCAGACGTCTGGAGGATGCTGGAAACTGAGGATTAAAACCAGAAAAGAAGAGAATATTCACCATTTTAATGCTTTTAGACACGATTCAGATGTTCACCAAAAGCTTTCATGAGTCGTTATTTAGATCAGAGCTCAAATTCCTCAGACTCTGTAGAATCGCTCAGAAGAACGTGGTTAAGAGTCGACTTGTGAGCCAAAAGCATTAAAAGTTTGTCTAGCCAAGCATTGGACTCTCAGAGCAGCGTTACGACGGGACGAAGTGCCGTAAATGGAATTCCCAGCGTCTCAAGCTACGTTTCCGTTACTCTGAAAACTGCAGAAAACCTAAATATGACGATAAAACTGGAAAGAGAAACAGAGACATTTAAAAAAAACTTAATATCAAATATCACCAAATAGTTTTTATGCTGTCATGAGGTGTTTTTTTTTTTCAGACATTTTAATATAAAAGTATTTTACAGAACTGTTATGTAAACACGTTTTTCTCATTTGCACGCCACCAGATGTGGCGTAGGAGGTTACATGACTGGTTTGTTGAAAGATGGCTTTTCCCACTGGCATTTCTGTTGGCGTTTTTTTGTCGTCTGCATCCGTCAGTCACAGGAATGATGGCTGAAACCATCACACCCGGCAGGACCACAATCCCAAACACGTACAGAATGTCTGAAGAAGAAGAAAACAATCAAGATGTCGACAGGATCAATCAGAGTCCGGATCAATCTGGAGAAATCAATCCTGCGAACCCCAATGAACTGAAGCGATGTTGAGAAAAAGCCTTCAGGACAAAAACTGTTTATTAGTTAAAGATGAAGAAGTTGTTTTGTTGCTTTTTAAGTGTTTTGTGCTGATAATGATGATCTCAGTAAAAGAAATGTGATATTTCAGAATAAAACAGCTGCTGTTCCGTTGGATATGGGAAACCAGTAAACACTGCTGGGATGTGCTGTTTGGTTATTCTGGGACCAGTCAGATGGGATCTGTTTACTCTGGTCAGACTGGAGATTAAACTCATTTAAACCAAACCTCCCAGGTGGCTTTTTCCATTTGACCTTTAGCTGCGTGCATCCTTATCATACCGAGTAGCCTTTGGTTGGAGGGGGGGCGTCTCCCTCTGCAGAAAGCATGTCTGACATCAGGAAAAGCTTCATTTGAGCCCAGAAGCTTTCTGCTTCTGCACTAATCCAAACCAAATCATAAAATATCACTTTTATTTCTGTTGTTTGACTGAACGAGTTGATATTTGTCTCGACTGATTTTGGTTCATCAGGAAGGCTTGTCTTTAACTAACGCAGTTAATGTGTTCAAATATCCACCAGGGTCAAATTTAGCAGCTTTTTTTTGTTGAGTGATGTTTTTCCTGAAATATTGTCCACATTTGAAAGTGTTTTTCCATTTATTCGTGTCATTAATCTTTTTAAATTGACAACATTTGCTGAATGTTTCTGTTCAGCCTTTTCTATGATGTCAGAATGGAGTAAATATGTAAAAAACCTCCAACAGCGGAGTTTCATTTGGACTTCTTCTAAACTTCTGAATGAAGACGTCCAGCCGGCGAATGTTTAAAGCATTCTGCAGTTCTGGAAAAATACAGAAATAAAAAGAGAAGCACTGCTTCCTACAGCCAAACTGGGAACCAGTTCCACAGCCAAACTGGGAGCCAGTTCCATAGAAACCACCCCAGTAACTGGATGTTCTGCTCCCTGCAGCCAAACTGGGAGCCAGTTCCACAGCCAAACTGGGAGCCAGTTCCACAGCCAAACTGGGAGCCAGTTTCATAGAAACCACCCCAGTAACTGGATGTTCTGCTCCCTGCAGCCAAACTGGGAGCCAGTTCCATAGAAACCAGCCCAGTAACTGGAGGTTCCGCTTCCTGTTTTGTAACTCTGGGAGGTCAGTTGGGGAGCAAAGCGCTCTGCTGGGAAATATGAGACCTTTATGTTTTGCTGGAACTGGGTCACGGAGCGTTTTACACACCAGTAGAAAAGTTACATTTTTTGGTGGATTTACCAGAAAGTCAACAAAGAGAAGCTGAAACTGAAGGAAAATGATCCTCTCTGACATTTAGCAACATTTCTGCAGCTTTTCAGATGAGCTGGAAGCTTTTCCACGTTACTGGGACATCCTGATAAGGATGGTTTACTGTCTGATGAAGACGTGATGAAAGTCTGGAAAAGTTTTTCTGCATCACTCAGACGGGATGACGTGAGAAAGGTGTGGGTTAGAATCCTCCTCACGGCAGCAGCTGTAGGAGACGTGTGAGGCCAGACGGAGTGTTTCAGACATATTTACATCCAGATATCAGTCCCAGCATGTTAAAGGAGGATGTTGTCCTCTGTGAAGCTGCAGCCTGCAGTTTCAGCTCTGATACAGATGCAGAGACGTTCTCTGGTGGCGTCGTCCTCTCTGCTCTCAACGTGAGGATTGTAGTTGGCTTCCGGACTCTTCCATTGGCTGAGGGAGCACAGAGAAGCTCTGTCATGTTATCTGCTGGTTCAGTTGTCGTCTCTGAGGGCCAAGCCCACTTCCTCTCCTCATGTGCTGCTCGATAACAGAGATCTCAGTGTGTGCAGCAGGAGGAGACGAGGACGGCTTCACACGAGACCACGGCCTGCACAAAACCTTGGTTAGAGCAGCGCGGTCACACGACCTGCAGGACGAAAGCCTGAAACATGGCGAAATGCATTGGTCTGCAGCAGGAATCACGCTGCTTCCTATGTTATGATGCAAGTTTAGCATCTGTTTTCTGTCTGTTTGACTTGAACTGCTCCTTTAGCCTCCCCTGAAGCAGTAAAGATGGCTTATTGGCCACTATGTTGGTGGCTGATAGCTAGATAGAAACTCAGTGTTCACTTAACTCTTCCTTTGTGCTTAAAATCAGATTAAAAAAAAGTTCATGTTCTTCCCAAAGTCAGACTTTTTCTCTTTCTGTTCACATCATTTCTCTTTTAGAAAATAAAACAAATACGTTTTTATTGAGCTCAGTCGGAAACCGTTTTTCCTCCTTCGATTGTCAACATCTGAGTTAAAAAAGATATTTGACCTGCGGCAACTTTTTCTACAGCAGAAAATGGCTTTCATGTTGGTTCTGACAGGTCAGCTGGGCCTAACTAGGATCCCATTAGCCCATCCACATATCTCATGGGGCTCATACAGTCTACATGAGCTCTCCATGTGGGGCCATGTAACTAAAACCAGATGGCTCTTGCAAAATCTGCTCAGTTCAAGCCCACCCAGTCCCACTGTAACCCTTTTGGGTCCCACATGGACGTGCTGGGGGAAACTTAAAAAGAAAACATGGCTTCTACAGTTGGATAATAAGTTACTGAAAGGGAGGTGTTGGGGTTTGTATACAAATAAAAACAGCTGTCATATAAAAGGTTCTTTTCAGAATAAGTTATCATTGATGCTTCTGCTTCATTATACGGCCCATCTACGGAGCTACAACAGCGACATAAGTTTTTAACTTGTACACATTTTAATATATGAATGTAACAAAAAGGTCAGGTACAAATCAGATATAAAAGTAACTCTACGAGTGAAAAAATAAACCAGGAAGTAAAATCAGTCTTTAAGTGTAAAGATGCAAGTAAACTTTATAAATAACATTTCACACATTTTACACGACTTCTAATGGACCAGTCAATTTTTCTATTTCCTAACCAATCAGAGCGCTGACGTTGGCCATAGATCCCCAAACTTAAGTCGGTTTATGGATAAATTAGCATTTAAGAACATTTAGCGGAATTGGTTTATAATGGAGACGTATTTTCCGGACAAATCCCTTTCGAGTCTCCAAAAAACCACTGGCTGGTTTTAAGGGACGTGAGCGTCACGTTAGCCGGGGTCAGCGGTTGGAGCTGTGCTTTTCCACATGATGGAAAGCTTAGAGACATGAGAACCTTAAATTTGGGATTAGAGAAATCTGACTGGTTCTTCAGTAGGTGTATAAAATGTATGACAAGTGTTTAGTACTTGCATATACTGACTAGAAAGTCACTAAACTTAAAAAACAACACTGTTTATGAACATATCAACTTAAGTAATTCTGAAAATTAAAAAAACAAAAGATGCGAGCTTCCACTCGAGATGTTGCAATCATGTAGGCTACGTTCGTACTGCAGAAAGACATGGCCCAAATAATAGTTTTTGCCCTGAGGTGACTCATAACTGTGTAAACGAGTTAGATCACAGAATCTGAGATTTAAAATCCGATCTGGGACACGTTCGTCTTCCATGTAATGTTCAGTAACATTTTCTGTTTGCTCCAAATAAACATGACAAATCTTGTAAAGTTGACTTATCTTCAGACTTGCAGAATTAATCAGTAAAATTTCTGCCTGCACTTGTTATAGTTTCCTGGCTCCATATTGCTCGCGCATTTTCCATTCAGCTGCTCTGAGATTCAAATTATTCTCCTGTATTTTAAGCTGATATGATTTTATTTTTAACTGAAAAAAATCACAGATTTATTAGTAAAGTTAATCTGCTTGTTGAGAAATGGTAAATTCTGAGGGGGAAGCGTTGGTTACGTACTGTAACCCTCAGATTCTACGAGTGTAGGCGCAGCCCTTTAAAGCTATCTCTAGCGGGTTTATTGCTACTTGCATGCGTGCGCCGCAAGCGGCAACCTCCAGAGGTTAAAAGGAAAACCTATGCGGAAGTGCATAAAACTGCAGTTCCCCCTTCATCCACTAGGGGCTGCAAAACGGAGCAAATCCCCATAGACTCCCATGTTAAAAAGGCCAACTTCACAGTAGAAATAAACACGTTTATAGAAAAAATAAACATGGTACTGCATAAATATGTTTACAGCCTGGTGCAAAGATCCATTTTTGGTTTAATAGGTCAGGTTTACCTTCATGACAACTGTGGGGGGAGTAAATTTTTTTCTAACTTGCCCGTTTTAAAGTAATTTAATCTCGAAATTTGGCATATTTAGGGGTGTGTCCTTTTGATTGACAGGTACCCGATCTCTGGCTTCCAGTAAGAAGAACGTAGAACAACCGCGGTTTTTAGCCGGTTAACAACGTGACTTAGCTTTAGCCCGCTTACCTCCATTAGCTGGTTAGCTCCCGTTATCTCCGGGTTAGCTCAGTTAGCTCTTAGCTACAGAAAGCTCGGAGTTCGCTCGATGTCAATCATCCACCATGACGCTCACAGCCCCCCTCTCAGCTCCACCTCTTTGCCCATATTTGTATATTCCGGGCGAAACGACGCGCATGACGCTGCCAAGATGGTGATGGTAGGAACCGCCCACCGAGCTTCAATTCAGCTCATCAGAAACCTACGGGTGACGTCACGGATGCTCCGTCCATCTCTTACATACAGTCTATGGTGCGGCGGGATAAACCTGCTAGCGATAGCCTAAAAGGACAAAGCTTATACAAAAGAAAACAAAATGTTTATGATTAAATTTAACTTTATTTTTGTTACTAAAGAAGTGCTATCAGAGATGGTCTTTGTTTGTCACAGATCAAATCCAAATAAAGTTTTCACTTCACAGGAAATGTAGATGAGGTGATGTTGAATAGGAGACGATGATCCAGAGAGAAACTGAAGCTGCAATCAGTTTCAGCTCTTTGCAGGAACTTGGAACCATTTTTCCCTGTTTGTTTTGTGTTTGCAGGATTTCACATCATTCCCAGAGTGTCGCATGTCGTCCCAGAGAGCTGTCTGCTGATCTTCGTGGGCCTGCTGGTCGGCGGCATCATTAAAGCCATGGAGGAGAAGGCTCCTGTCCTGGACTCGAAGCTCTTCTTCCTCTACCTGCTGCCTCCCATCATCCTCGACGCCGGCTACTTCCTGCCTATCCGGCCCTTCACAGAGAACCTGGGCACCATCTTGACCTTTGCGGTGGTGGGCACGCTGTGGAACGCCTTCTTCATAGGTGGGATGATGTTCGCCGTCTGTCAGATCGAAGCAGCCAAAGTGAGCAACGTGGACCTGCTGTCCTGCCTGCTGTTCGGCTCCATCATCTCAGCCGTGGACCCCGTGGCTGTCCTGGCGGTGTTCGAGGAGATCCACATCAACGAGCTGCTGCACACCCTGGTGTTTGGGGAGTCGCTCCTCAACGATGCCGTTACTGTGGTAAGCTCCCGCTGAGTCTAGTGTTTCCACTGTCGGATTGTTGTGGTTTTCACAGTGAAGTTTAATTTTTGCTCGCTTATAAACCTCTTATTTACGTTGCCATAGTTGTTTAGTCAGTTCATCCACTAGGGGGCAGTGTTGAGTTTAGAGTTCGCTTCACCTTTTGACAGCAGTTGGTAGTATTGATGTACCACTACAAAGACAAATAAATGAAGTTTATCTTCATGACTACATGGGCTCTATGTGAAATCCTGGTCTCGATAAAAGTTAAGACTTATGAGATTATAACATCAGCGTCATAATCAAGGTAGTAAAATAACCTGGAACACAAGAAAATGTAAACCAGTAAAGTCCCGTCTCATGAGGAAGGTGAAGCTGAGCAGTTCTCCAGGTGTTTAAAAAAAAGGTGTTGCCAGGTAAATATCTCACAAAGCCATCGACTGATGATGATGATGATGATGATGATGATGGACACCTCTATCAGGAGGTGTCAGGATAGTCCAGATATACACCCCACATTCACCTTAGAAACACCATGAGGGTACAAAAAAACGTGAAGCCCAAGATAGTTTTTGACAGGAAGAGAGAATACTTCACTATAAAACATCTTTTATCACCATGGCAACTAGCAGGACCTTCATATCTCTGGAAACTAGCAGGATCCTCATGACTGATTTCAAAGGCAGAGTCATAAGAGACACATTCAACAGTTTTTTTGAGCTGGAATAAAACTTTTTGACATGATGTGTGATTGTGGCTGTTCGCTGCCAGTTTCTGTCCCACCGTGACGAGACGCTTTGTAACCACAGAGTCTCTGCTTTCATATGACGCCTTGTTTGTGTGGAGAAATGATCAGTGACATTCTCATGTTTTCTGTTTGGGGTTTAAACTGTTTGGTTTGGATGCTGATGCTGGTGGAGGCTTTTAGTTTCTTTTCTCCCTGGCAGGTTTCTATGCTACATGTTAGCATTGCTACATGTTAGCATTGCTGCTTCCTGGCATTGTGAAGATCTTTATCATGAGATGCATGTGGTACAGAAGAGTTTAATCCAGAGTTTAGTTCTTTAGTTCCGCCTTCCAGACCCAAACTGAAAACCTGAGTGCTGTGAAGTCCCTGTTAGCCTGGTGTTTTAATCTGAGGGGGTGTTAGGTGGTTATTATGGTTTCTTTTATTCCAGATATTGGAATGACATGAAATGGATGTTCTCACAAACCTTTTTCACTGCAAATGTTTTAACTTGACGCATTAGGACAAACACAGGCATGTGGGTTGTGTTCCACCTCAGGTGTATTTGTTTTTTTGCTAATGTTTTACAACAAACAGGCTCACCACAACTGCTAAATGGGACAGATTTCTCCTGTGCTAAAGTTAATATTTGCTATCCAAAAGGCTTGAAGGTGCTGCAAGAGGACTAACAATCAGCCTGAAAGTATCTAAGACAGTATGGGGGCTTTTTAGTGAGGTGTATAATGAACTGCATTGCATTTCGATTTGAGAAAATGCTCAAAATCTACTCATCTTATTTAAAACTCTGCCCTCAGACTGAAAATCCTGTTCTTTTGTGTGAAAATGAGTGTTTTTACACTTGTATACAATACAATGCTAACAAATGTAACTCAGTTTTCATGCACACATCCACTGAAACGAGCCTGTCTTAAACGCCAGCCGTTGGAGTGCCAGGGATTATGCTGTCATGCTTCCCTGTGGGCGTTTTTGCTTTACTTCACAGTATTTAGCAGGTTCAGCAGGTTCACAAGGAACGCAGTTCTCCTGCAACGTTCTGATGGTTTCACCACAGGAGACATGTAGAACTGAAATGATGCAAACACAGGTTAATGATTGTGTTTCACCTATAAACCAAGCCGCAAGCTCTGGCGGGTAAAAGTGAAGCCTCTGTGAATCCTGCAGTTCCTCCTTCATCCACTAGGGGCTGCAAAACGGAGTGAATCCCCATAGACTCCCATGTTAAAAAGACCAACTTCACAGCAGAAATAAACATGTTTACAGCAGAAATAAACATGTTTACAGCAGAAATAAACATGTTTACAGCCTGGGACAAAAACATTTTAGGTTTAATAGGTCAGGTTTACCTTCATGACAACTGTGGGGGAGTGAGTTTTTCCATTTCCTCTGTTTAGAAGTTTTCAGCATATTTAGGAGCGTGTCCTTTTGATTGACAGGTCCCTGTTATCCGGCTGTAAAAAGGCGGAGTGAAACACAGCCGTGGTTTTTAGCCGGCTAATGGAACAACTTTGCTTTAGCACGCCTACCTCCGCTAACTGGTTAGCTCCGGGTTAGCTCTTATCTACAGGTAGGTCGAAGTTTGATGGACATCAATCATTCAACCCCAAGCTCACAGCCCCCACTAAGCTCCACCTCTTTGCCAATTTTTTGTTGGCAAAGAGGAAAACCATGGACTCCAGTGACTTATACACGGTATGTGATTCACTTGTAAACATAAATCACAGCATGAGAACAGCCAGATCTGTTCTCACCGTTCCTTATATAATCCGTCTTTTAGGAGTGAGAGATGGATTGATGCATGATGCTTCTTTTCTAGCTCTCACAGCCTGCTTGGCTCTCTCAGATGGCTTCTGTTTACGTGGTATGTTTATTGATCAGGTTTGGCAGTAATCGGGCCTGGAAGTTCTCGGGATATTGAACTGTTTCCCAGAAAGATGTGGTTAATCAGTGAACTCATGTCTTTACATGTCGGGTTGGAGAGCTTTAATACTTGATTAATGAAACTTCATTTTGTATTTAATGTTTCTCAAATATTAGAATTGATTTGATTTTAAACATTTCAGAGTGAAAAGTTTGCAAAATGGTAAGAAATCAGAAAAAATACTTCTTCCTATGATATATTTTCCAACAATTAACACTGGGAAACAAACACATTTTACAATAATATTCAAGGTATATTATTAAATATATATATTAAATCATACCTGAACTGTATAAATGAATTCTAATTGGCACATTTAAGCCTGATTATTTGACTTCTTTTTAGATTAAATCAGGTTGCTTGTTTCTCATGTGAAACTAATTCTGTGATTTACATTTAAATTCAGTAAATCTGACTATTACTGGCAATATAAATGGAAAACCAACAAATATCCACATTTCACAAGCTGGGATCGGTGTGTTTTTAATATCCAATTAATATAAAATACACTTAAAGAAAAAAATAATTATTTTGTCAATCAGCTCTTTGAACTACAATCTTATGCAAAAGTGTGAAGTAAAATTCCTACAAATTTTAGTTTTGTAGATTCATGAAATGACCCTTAAAAGAAAAGGATCAAACACACTGTCTTTGTTTGTTTTACTGCAGGTACTTTATCACCTGTTTGAGGAGTTTTCCCACGCTGGAACTGTGACCGTTGGCGACGCTTTCCTTGGTGTGGTCTCTTTCTTCGTGGTTTCCCTGGGCGGCATCATGGCGGGCGTCGTGTACGGAGTCCTGGGAGCCTTCACGTCCCGCTTCACCTCCCACACTCGCGTCATTGAGCCTCTGTTTGTCTTCCTCTACAGCTTCATGGCTTACCTCTCTGCTGAGGTCTTCCATCTATCAGGGATCATGTCGTAAGTAGAACGGACGTCCTCTGTGGGTTATCGCAGAGGTTATCTAATGTTCTTGAACATATTGATTATCAGTGTTTTGATCCTTATGAAGCAACAGTGGTTGGTATTTTTTGTTTAAAGTTTCAATCTGGATCTGTAGGACATCAGATTGTTTGTTTCAACAGTTTAATTGCCTGTGGCGTGGTTATGCGTCCGTATGTGGAGGCCAACATCTCCCATAAGTCCTACACCACGGTTAAATACTTCCTGAAGATGTGGAGCAGTGTGAGCGAGACCCTCATCTTCATCTTCCTCGGTGTGTCAACCGTGGAGGGTCCACATGAATGGAACTGGGTCTTCGTCATCTCCACGCTTGTCTTATGTCTGGTGTCCAGAGTGTTGGGTCAGTACCACAAAATAACTTGTCTGCATTGCTGGTCCTTTAATGCCACATTTTAATCACTTCTAAATGAAATTACATGTGCATATTGGTTATTTTGGTTTTACAACTGGTTATTATGTGTTTTGCATGAATATCTTAATCCGTTGTCAGAAACTTAGGCAAGGTCTTATCCAGGGCCAGGTTTAAAAGTGTACAGGCCCCTGGGCCCAGTGTGTTCCAGGGGCCCCCTTTCCCACCGCAACATTGTTAAAATTGTGAATGATACGCTGTGAAACGACTTTTCTAACATCTCTCAGCCAATGGTAACAATAGCAATACACTATTGGTAGTGGTGTAACTATCTGGTTTTTATGTACATCTTATTTCATGTCCAAACTGCTGGTGTTTGCCCTATGTGGGCCCACAAGTCGGCGTGGGCCCCTGGGCCTGTGCCCATAATTCCCATTGGATAATCCGGCTTTGTTCTTATCCCAGCAAATATGGCAATTTCTACATATTTATTGCTGGTAAAGATGATAGTTGTTGCCCATACGTAATGAGTTATGAGCTCCTTTATGTGTTGAGAAATTTCGGTTTTTTTAAAAGAATATGAATACCTGGATTTTCATGCTCCATTTATACACCGCATCATCAATGTCAACAAATTAATTGGCTACAGGAATGTGTATGGGCAACAGTATGATATGTATCAACTCAGATGCAATGTAATGCCATAATATAAACAATATTGCAGCTTTTCTTTTCTTCAGTTAAAGACTTAACTGATTTCTTAAAGCATAGTAAGCACTAAAAACTGCTACATGCTTCAACTTACTGCATAAACACAGAGGATCTGCATTTCACTGTAGATTAAAAACATTGCTCTTTATTTATAAGAAGAATAAAGAAATTAAAATCTGCTTCATTACTAAAGTTTCTAAAAAAAATCGAGTGATGTTGAATATTGATATATTGTCACACAAAATATTGCGATATTTCAGTTTGATATTCTTGCAGCCCTGCTATACATTCATATTTTGTTGTTGCCTTTTCTCCAGATATTATTTTACCATAGAGTCCATTGATTAATTAAATGCATAATTAAATCCATTTAAAGATGTCATTTAAAGCCAGTTTGAGCACATAGACTTCCTGACAATCCACAAAGCTAGGTTAGCTGATATGGATGCTAGCTTTTAGTAGCACATGTGTTGTTACTTCTCTATGTGTAAAATACATGAACATTTAATTTATTTAATGTGATAGTTATTGAAAGCTCTTGTTTTTTGTGTCTAAAAACAAAACAAAAGTGAGTACATTTGTTATTGTTAACTTGTTTGCTGAGGTTGGCTAGCGTACAGTTATAGCATCCTAGCTAGCTTTAACTGTTCATGAATTCAAGCAAATTAAAGATCACAAAATATGTGTCCTAGATCAAGCTGTTTATGTTATTAGATCTTTTTAAACTAAAAAGATGTTTTTATCATGTTTCATACTATAAAATTCAGCAAATTGAGCAGTGGTACGTTTGGTTATTAACGCACAGCTAAAATGCAGTCTGAGCAGATTTTTATTTTTCTTCTTTTTTGTATTTGTATTATCTTTAATGTATTCAGGGAATAATAATAACGTTCTTTGACATTGCTGTGATAAGTAAAAAGTCAGATTCAGTTTCCAAGTTTAAGATGGTTGCAGTTTTTTTGTTTTGTTTTTTGCCCTGAATTACTCATTTTTATCATATTGTGTTTTCTAAATTTAGTTATCTTTTCTCTTTTTTTACCTGTGCCTTTTAGGAGTCATTGGTCTCACATTTATCATTAATAAATTTCGTATTGTGAAACTGACCAAGAAGGACCAGTTCATAGTGGCCTACGGTGGCCTGCGAGGTGCCATCGCGTTCTCTCTGGGATTCCTGCTGACTGACATTCAGAAAAAGAAAATGTTCCTCACCCCCATCATCACTGTCATCTTCTTCACTGTCTTTGTTCAGGTGTGTGTTCATGATTGTGTTCATATTGTGTTCATAATTTTAATTTAAACTTTTGCTTCTCGTAAAAAAATAAATGAATAAAATTTTCAGTTATATAACATAAACAAACGTAGGCAAAACTTACATTTTAAAAATTTTAAATGGAATGATTTATTAAAGGTCAGGTATAGATGGAAATTTTTTTTAAATATCTGGCTTCAGATGGAAATTATTTCTCATTTTACTTCAAATGAAGGGTTGCATCAACAAGGATTTTGTCAAATAAACAGATTTCTTTCATATTTCTTTTCTTTGGGGAAAACTTTGGCATCTGTTTCGTTCAAGTTTTTCTTTCTGGTTTTAGGGAATGACAATCAGGCCTCTGGTGGAGCTCCTGGCTGTAAAAAAGAAAAAGGAAAGCAAAGGATCAATTAACGAGGAAATCCACACACAGGTGAGATTTGTGGTTGTTCTTCGTACTATTGTGTAATATGTAAGAGGGACAGTGTTAAAGATTTAACCTATTTCTTAATTTATTTACAAACAAAAAAGGTTTTCTTTGTTATTATTAAAATATGTGTAAATAACAATATCTACAAACAAATTTTTGCCAGTTTCTGGATCATCTCCTGACAGGAATTGAAGGCATCTGTGGTCATTATGGACATCATCACTGGAAAGACAAGTATGATTTTTTTGTTTATGTTTTTTACTTCAAGTCTGGGCTCTGTTTTCTCCAACTATGTAATTCACTGGGGTTTTCTGTCAAACAGGGTGTTTAGTGGTATGTCTTGCTAAAAAGGAAACATGTTTTTTAACTAGTCTGCAGAAATCAGGTTTAAAATGATGGACTTGAGGATTTAGTTTCAGCTTTTCTTCTTTATAGAAAAGCTAAGGAAGATGTTGGAAAATTCACTTTATTCACTGGAAGCTCAGTAAGAGAAAGTCCAAAGTTTGGTTCCAAATCACTTGATTTGAGATGGAAACAAAGTGTTAGGCTGGAATCTACTGTTTTTCTGCTTAAGATGCAGAAATCAACTAAAACTACAAAAATGAGTAAATTCAGACAAAAAGCTGAAAAAAATGCAGCATCTGACCTTTCCAGTATGTCATACATTAATCTTTACATTGATTGGAAATAATGTTGAGGTTTGGACCACTTATTTAATTAATCAATTGGTGTGTTTTGGGCTGCAAGTGGTTAGCACTGTGGCCTCACAGCAAGAAGGTCACTGGTTCGATCCTTGGCTGGGGAGGGGTTTGGTCAGTGGCCTTTCTGTGGGGAGTCTGCATGTTCTCCCCGTGTATGCGTGGGTTCTCTCCGGGTACTCCGGCTTCCTCCCACCGTCCAAAGACATGCATGATAGGTTAATTGGCCACTCTAAATTGCCCCTAGGAATGAGTGTGAGTGTGAGTGGTTGTTCGTCTCTCTGTGTGGCCCTGCAATGGACTGGCGAGCTGTCCAGGGTGTACCCTGCCTGTCGCCCAAAGCCAGAAAATGAATGAATGAATGAATGGTGTGTTTTGGGTTATTCTGAATCAAATATTATAAACCAAGTCGTATTTAAACACACACAGAAGCCAATATTTTCTCCAACTTGGCCAAATCCACCTTCTTTCATTAAGTATTTAGGAAATTACTTTAGATAATTTTCTGCGCATGTTATTAATATTGATGTTTTATTTTCAGTTATGTTTTAAAACATAACTGCTAATGTACTGTAAATTACATTTACAGTACATTTACTGTAAATTTTGGATCTCAACTATCATGTTTAAACCGATCATAAGAACATAAACAATGAAATCTTCTCTACTTTGTAATGTGCTTCAAAATGATACCTTGAACATTTTAATAAGGCTACTTATCTAAATGTGTATGTTATTTATTTAATTTAAGGTGAGTTTATGAGTGCTGAATCCCTGACAATCCACTAAGCTAGGTTAGCTTGTGCTAAGCTAGCTAGCTAAGAGCAGGAATAGCTTTTTACTTTTCTTTACACTAAGTGAGTTAAGATTTATATCTATTTTACTTTTGCAGTGTTGTAAGCTAAGTGTAACTTCAAAATAAAGAATAATTCTGCACATTTGTTTTTGCAAACTTTTCTTTTCCTGCTGAAGCTAGCTTACACTTATTGCACTCTAGCTACCTATTTCTGTTCTCTTAGGAGAGTGGAGAAATCTTACATGTTTGTAAAATATTTGTGGTCAACAGTAAATATTTGTAAGATGTAAAAAAAAACAACTCAAATTGTGGTCTTAAGATGTTTAGTCTCTTGAAATCAAACAAATGAGATTGAATTCAGCTCTGGTAGATATTTTGTTAACCATATGTAGTTAATGGGCTGTCTGAAAATTGGTTTGTAGAAGTTTTTTCCATCTTGAAATAAAAAATATATAAATTTTTCATCTTTTAATGTGCTTCAAGCTCTTCAATACACGTATCTGTGCAATAATCACTGATATTTGTGTTGCATCCAGACTCAATCGATTCAATAAGACGTATGTGAAGAAGTGGCTGATCGCAGGCGAGCGCTCCACAGAGCCTCAGCTCATCTCCTTCTACAACAAGATGGAGCTGAAACAGGCCATGATGCTGGTGGAGAGCGGCAGCTCTGCCAAGCTCACCTCGACTGGGTCGTCGAACTCCCTGCAGTGAGTTTAATGGGAGAAGTTGTTTTTTTCCCCAACATAAATTACCAAAAAGTCTGGAGTGAAAATCCTGGGTCTGGAATTCCTGTATTAAAGTGGAAATAATGTAAGAATTATTAGCGGACCCAAACCCTTTAGACAAATTAGAAAATAAATAAATGAAGTGGTAAAATATTTTTGTTTCTAAATTATTGAAGAAGATTTAAATATAACTTTAGAATTTAAATGTTTGGAACTACTAGAGTGCCAAATATAAAAATAATAAATAAATAAATAAAAGTGAATTAAAAATATGAAGAGAAATGAACTGAAGTATGTGTGGCAAGATGACACGTTTTTGTAACCATGGGGTGGTAGAAAATTACTAATCCATTTATTTTTATACAGAACATTCCACAACTGCCAAGTTTCCCCTGGGCAGACCAACCAGTCTGCTCGGCAGCACTTCCTAATTAATTATATTAATTATATATTATATATATTATATATAATTATATTATATATAATTATATATATATATATATATATATATATATATATATATATATATATATATATATAATGAGGCACCACCCCCTCAGTTTAATAAGCCAATCACCACAGATTTTTTAAAAGAATAAATCAACAGAATTACTCACAAAACATGATTATCTTTAAAACATTTCACATTAAATAATCCAGCACATTAATTAATAATTCACACAAGTTCATATTAACATTTGACACTTCTCAGTCTTCATTTTTATACCACTAATCACTTTCAATCAGTTATTCAATAAAGAACAATACCTGTCCATTCACACTCTGCAGGCGCACTTATAGTAGGTAGGCCCTGTCAATTAAGAAAAACTTTCTTAGGAAAGACATTTTGGAGAGGAATGACATTACTGAAAGTATAAACATAAAAAGAATGTTTGGGAAAATCTGTATAAATACAAGAGTCGTCTGAAACCTTCATGAGTTAGTGCCTCATAACTGTATAAGTAAACAAAGAAGTGTAGAAAGGTAAATAAATGTGTAGATATTAGTAGTCATAGTATTTTTTTTTTTTAAATACACCTGGAAACGTTTTAAAATATCTTTTTTTTTTTTTTTTTTAATTTTTTTTTTTTTACTACCGTCTTTGTTTTTTTGATAAATGTTGTGGTTTTTCTGTTGGGTTGTACTGATTATTTAACTATGCATGTGCAATTCATTCATAAAAATACATTTTAATTGTTTTTATATATATATATATATATATATATATATATATATATATATATATATAATTTTTTGTTTTTCTTTTGTTCATATTTGATTTTTATTATTATTATTATTAGTAGTATTATTATTATTTATGTTTAAATGATTTATTTTCATCTTTGCATTTATTTATTCTTCATGTTTTCTCTCAGAAACATGCAGCAAAAAGCACCGACCAGAAGACGAGCGATCCCGAGCATCTCGAAGACTCGTGAGGCGGAGATCAGAAAGATCCTACGAACCAACCTGCAGAACACCCGACAGAGGGTGAGGAAGTCGTAGCTTCTGAGTGCTGTAGATGTGACCAGTCCTTCTTGTGTGCAGGTTTTTTTTATTATGTCTGATGCTCATCATTTAGTTGTTTTGCTCCTCAGCTTCGCTCCTACAGCAGACACGACCTGTTCATTGACCAATTAGAGGACAACATGAGCGAGATTCGCTTCAGGAAGCAACGGGTGGAGATGGAGAGGAGGGTAAGTCTCACTCTGACTCTGGTTCTCAGCTGGAGATACTTAAAACGATCCATTTCCTTGTCAAAATTCACTCTTTCAGCATTTTCTATTGAAAACGGTCCAAATTGTAATCCTTGTTCTTGATATCCCAACAGCATTGTTGTGAATTATGTTCATATATGTTGACTTCCTGGCTATTTGATTAAAATCCATACATCTGATTTTTCCTTGAACCTGAGGTCCTTCCTAATGGACTTTTATTTTGCTCACAGATGAGTCACTACCTCACAGTTCCTGCAAATCGCCAAGAGACGGCTCCTGTGAGGAAAGTCTGGTTTGAACCAGGTCAGTGACGGATCCAGAAATGATCTTGTCGTGTTATAAAAGTTGTCTTTTTTCTCTAGAATCCCAGATTAGATGAATTTCCAAAGATTTCTTTATCCAATAACACCTGAATTCATTTACAATCATATAAAAATAAATTAAATCCAGGAAAATAAAGTGACTGGAAGAATGGTCCAAAGAAACAATGTCCACACTTCATACTGATAATGTATTATTTTACTCTCGTCTCTCTTCAGAGGACACCGTGAAAACTACAAAATAAAGAACGTTTCGGTTCCCACAACGCTTTTTCTATGTTCTTTAAGCTTCATGTTAATGTCATGCTACATCAGCATCACAGGAGTAAGGATGATAAAACGGTGTGAAAATGTCCATAAATGCATCCCATACAGTGAAACAGACAATAAGGAAGGAGCACCGTGTGCGCCTTGTGGACCACATGCAGAATGAGACGCGCGTCTTATCTACCCACAATGCCACGGGTCATGGGTTTAATAAACTGGTTCCCATGACAACTACATTTTATGATGAAGACAAGTTATAATCTTAAATTATAAATAATAAAAGGAAAATAAATAATCAAGGGTTAAGAGAAGCAAATAAATTGTTTAAATAAAAAATTGTTATTTGTCACAAATGTGCATCAACAGGATGAATTACATTTATTGTAAGTTAAAACATTAGATATCATTTACTGAATATGTAAATTAATTCTTCTTATTATATTAATAATACCTTTATCATATGTGAATATAATTCCTTATAACCCCATCATGGAGAATTCTGTAACTATTGTGAATTAAAAAAACTAATATAAAGATGATTCAGCTGTTAAAAAAAAAAACTAAAATGACATTTGCAACAATAATAATAATAATAATAATAATAATAATAATAATTAATAATGTTTGTAATAAATGTTGAGATAACTTGGTTAATATACAGTAATAATAGTGAAACAGTCAAAAGTGGAAAGAATTGCGGGAAAACAAACATATTTTTGGCGCTACAAACCCAAACTGAGCGTTGGAAGCCTCGGGTGGATTTATTTCCACTCAGCGTCAGCGCAGAGACTTAAAGGCTTCAGCTTAAACTGTGCAAATGACTTCACAAAAGACCTTTTTTGGGGAAGAATAAAAACACGGTCGCAGATGCAGCAATAAGACTCAGAGAATGGCTACGGTTACATAATGCTTTTTAATTCGGAATTAATAATTCAGATTTAAATAATTCAAAATTAATGTATTCTTCTACGAGTTTACATGATAATAATAATTCCGAATGAAGGTTTACATGACAGAGGAATTAAATAGTTCAGAATTAAGATGAGAAGAAACCAGCTACTTACTTCGGAATTAAGTTTAATTCCCAATAGAAATTAGCATCAGGAATTTAGTGTTTATATGGTCGTTTTTCATCAGTTTAAAGTGGAATTAACTTTTATTCGGATTAAAGAGGAATTAAACTTCCCATGTAAATGCACGGAATGAGGAAAAAAGAAAAAAGCTGGCGGACACCAAGTAAAGTTCAGGATTTTTAAAACCTCTGATGTTCATGTTAATCATAAAAAGTGTAATAATTTCTACCTCTGTGTAGGCTGGAACTGAGAAGGGATTAAAATTTAAAATTAAAAAGTACAGAAACATGTTTATGGAGCTCAAAATGTCCTTTAATGTTCTGTATCACATCTTAAATAAATCATTACATCAACATGTTTTCTCTCTCTCTATCCAAGATTAAAACATGAAATATAACCTCATTATTTCCGTTTCTGAAGTCTGACAATAAATTGGGTCCCAAACTCCTGGAAGTTTGAAGCTTTTCCAAAGTGTTTCTGCTCATTACAAGTAATTTAATACATTCTATGTGAATTATGTTGCATATATGTTCATACCGCATGTCTTCCTCTTTGAAATGCCAAAAAAAAAGTAAACTAGAAAAGCATTCGGAGCTCAAACCGTCGCCAAGACCACAGTTCTCCCCATATAATCCTTTAAAAAGTTCCTGGAACGGTGATCCAGATCACAGTTCTTCCTTTTTCACTTTTCCAACAACTCCTGGAAATTGAATGAAAATCTGTCCTTAACCCAAACAGATAAACGCCGGTGAAAAGATGACCTCCTTAGTGGAGCTGATAGGAAAACTGTTTTTGTCCTGCAGCAGACAGACTGGATTTAACAGTGCTGTTGCATCCTGCAGCTGTAGGGGGCGCCAACATGCAGGATTTACCAAACCCAGCCGGGGTTTGGGCGTACGTCCACCTCTCTACTGCTGCCCAACAGAAACCAGATAACAGCTTCTGTGTTTTCCAGAGCACAAGGTTTACACATACGATGACAGCGAGAGTCCCAGAGGCCGAGCGGCCCAGCCCACCCCCTCCTCTCCAGATGCCATCACCCTGCTGGACGAGTCCCCCAAAAGAAGCCGCCATGGCAACGCCCTGAAAGCCGGAGGCAAAGAGTCTGAGGAGCAGGAGGAGCAGCTGAAACTGTCTCGCTGCCTCAGTGACCCCGGTCCCAACAAGGAGGAGGATGATGACGCCTTCCTGACGATGAAGCACATTCCGGAAACCTAACTCCGATGCCTGGACGGAGCTGGATAGTTATCCATATTTTGAACATAGCTTGTATCATGTAACATGCAGCATTACCAAAGCGTGCACCACACATGGAGCGCTTGTTTTAAACAGCTCAACGTGCCAGATGGGTGGAGTTAAGCACAGTGACCTGTTAGAGATGTGTCAGTCAGGAGATGTGATGTGTGAAGGCCGATGGATTCCAGGCAGGTAGAAAAACCCGAAAGATGGACAGTTATGTCAAAACAATCTAAATATTCTGTCAGCTCTTTGATTTGGATGAAAACGTCCGTTCTTCCAGCTTGTTTAATCCCTTCAAACCTCCACAATTCTTTCTTCTCTTCCGTTTGGCCATGTTTATTCAGTCCAAACTCTGCATCTGAGGAGGCTTTCAGCTTGATCTGGATGGTCTGTGAAACCCCAACAGAGCTGTTTCTGCATCATTTCTCTCTGTGCGTTGCATCGAAAGTAAAATCATGTCAAAAGATTCTCTTCTTGTAAGAAGGAGCAGAGAAAATGTCGCCTTCTGGACCATAAAACCCAGACAGCAACGTCGCTTTCAGCACACAGAAAGCAGCATTTATTTCAGAAACCGGGTTTCTAACTTTCTGAAACACGTCGAGCTCTGATGGGGACACAACATGAACCATTAGAAACTGTGTAAATCACATGAAGGGAGATAAAAAGCTGTTATTCTGACTGTATTTCACATTTATGGCATTCTGTCACTATTTTAGAGACCATCTAAAGAGTTCATCTTGCTTTGAATTAAGCCGACAGGGTGAAAAATCTTGTTTTATGGCTACAAATAAATACAAATGTGTGTTAAATGCAGTAAAACATGGCAGCAAAATGTGTTTTCCCTCCACTGAGGGGCTTTGTTGGGAATAAAAAAGAACTTAGAGGGACAAGAAAACATGTTTTCCTTTTAAAGATGTGAAATGAAGCCGAACTGCCGACAAGCTTGTTGTTTATCTTTCCAGAAAATGACTCATCTGTGTTGGTTTATTTCCTCAGGGACTGTCTGTCCAGCCGTCAGCTGCTAAAAGAAATGACGTTGCAGTCTGCAACGTGCTCCTGCTTCAAGCGTTCTGTAATCTCAAGTGTTCGGAGCTTTATTTGCCAACATTGTCAGAGAAAAGGACATTCCTGCTAACTGAGCATGCTGTGAGATTTTTATTGGGAGGTGGAAGAAAACTCGATTGCCTTTCCACATGCAGCAGACTGCCACAGCATCTGCCACGTTCACCTTAAAATGTTTTGCTTTGTGTGTGATATCTTTGTATTTTACAGTGTTGTAAACATCTGTCAAAAGAAGTACTTGAATTTCTGTGTGAAATAAATGATTATTATTGACTGTGTTGGATTTTGGAGGATGAAACAGTTTAGTTTTTACAGCATAGTGTAATATATAAAATACAAACTAAAGTCAAATATATCGGATGCTAAACTTTTTTTTTTTATCATTTCATGGAAACATGAGCTAAAAAGTTGGAACAGGAGCAGCAAAAAGCTGGAAATGTAATTGGTACAAAGAAGAAAATGTTCAGAGATTTGGAAGGAATCCCTGTATGCACAAGACAGTTGATGGAGCTTCCCACTAATGCAACCCCATCCCATCAGAGATGCAGGCTGATAACAAGCTGGATGCTCCCTCTGGGTTCACACTGGTTTCTGGAACTTCCTGCGTCCATGCACTGGTTTCCATCACCACCACCCTGTGTACTGCAGATGTTTTCCTCCGCCAACACTCCTGATTCAGATTAATGGGCCTCTTCAGTTCTTTGCAAACCTGTTAATGAGCCACTCATTTCAGCCAGATGTACTAAAGTACAGAAGCTTGAAAAACATGCAGGGCAGTGAAACTGGAAGACCAGGATCGAGAAACACTGCAGAAGAAAATCACGTCTCTTTTTAATAGTGTTGCTTGAGGGCTCCAATATCACCAGCATCCTGTTCTGACCTTTGCCTTTTCCTGAGCATACAGAGATTCCTTCTAATTCTGAAAATCTTCTGATAGTCTATCAATGTCGGTATCTTCGATGTCTGAAAAACACTTTGCTGAAAGTTTTCCACAGTTTTTAGACCCATTTTGACCTTTCCTTGTCCATTTTATTTTATTTTATTTTATTTAACCTTTATATCACCAGGAAAGTCCCATAGAGGTTAAGAACCTCTTTCTCCAGGGAGTCCTGGCCAAGAGGCTGCAAGAGTTACAGGCAGTTGACATGTTACCACTTAAACAGAACAAATAATTAAAAGCAATTACAACTAAAGGAGGACATCTCAAAGTCTCTCACACTGGACTTAAAACCGTTCAAAGAAATAAGTTGCAACAATTTCCAGTCTCTCGCAAAGAGTTCCACGTAGACGGAACGGAGTAGACAAAGACCCTTTTTCCCAGTTCTGTGCGGGAAAATGGAACAGAAAGCATCAAATGATCGTTCGATCTCAAAAAATAAGAATCAACACATCTCTGTGTGATTAAATCCCAGATATAGGATGGCAACAGCCCAAGCCTTATAAATAAGAATATACCAATGCCCCGTTCTCCTGATGGACAACGAAGGCCATCCTCCTCTAGAATACAATTCACAATGATGGGTCATGCTTTTATAATCTATAATAAACCTCAGAGATGCATGGTAAACTGTGTTGATTTTGAGCTGAAGCCGTCCTTCACAGCAGATCACCATCATCTAAAACAGATAAAAATGTAGCTGCGACTAACAAAAACAATATTTGTTTCGAAAGAAAGAAGACAATCTGAGTTTTAGTTTCTTCACAAGATTTTCTACGTGGGGCTTAAAAGTAAAAGCCTTATCAAGCCGGATACCAAGGTATTTATACGAATGAACCACCTCTATGACACTTCCCATGAGAGTGAGCACAGGAGGAAGTTGAGACACCTTCTTGGAACTTCTAATTCTCCGAATCTTCTGATTATTTTCTGCACTGTAGATGATGGGACCTTCAAAAGTCTGAGGGACATTTTGCTGAAAGTGTTCCACAGTTTTTAGGCCCATTTTGTCTCAGCTTGATGAACCTCTGGTCATCTTGCATCCTTTTTTTATTTACATTTAACAGCATCTCAAACTTTTTTTAATGATTGAGGTTGTATGATGATATGTTAAACACTGAACGGTCTTTGGAGATGTTACACCACAGCTTGTGAATGAGGACAACCGGAAAGCTCTCACTGGAAACTCCAGTCACAAATAACAGGGAGTTTGAAATCCCCAACATGCCAACCAGCAGTGTGGAGCGACTGTGACGACAAGCGACCAGCATCTCAGCAGACACCACAACCCGCAGGATGGACTTCAACGGCACCTGGAAAGTTTATTCTGAGGAAAACCTCGATGAGTTTCTCAAAGCTGTGGGTAAGGAAATGCATTTTGTGTATGTAAACATCATGAATGTATATCTAGAAATGTTTAAATGCACATTATCAGGTGTACCTGAGATGGTTGCCAAAATGCGTCTGGATGTCAAGCCGGTGATAGAGATCAAACAAAACGGCAAAGACTTCACCTACACAATGAAGACTCCAGTCTTCACTAGAGGAAACTCCTTAACGATTGGAAAGGAGTCAGAAATTCCTGCTGCAGATGGCAGGAAGATAAAGGTAAATCAAAAGCCTCAAACTCTTCACAACCACTGCTAAACATGGTTTAGTTAGTTTGAAGTTGTGAAATATAAATGGATGGCACAGAGAAGAGAACAACAAGATAATATAGGAATATATCTGCACATAAAAATGTTTAATTTGTGCTTATATTAACAGTCTGTGCTTGATAATTATTCTGCCATTGTTATTCTGGGCCAGTGCATTGTCAAAGAACACAATGGGAAGCTGATTTTTGAGACTGAAAAGTTCACTTCTGTCAAAGAAATTCAAGGGGATGAACTGATTGAGGTGAGAATTTTTATTTTGGACAATTAGGGGAGCTGTTTCATTTAATGCCATCCGTGTTTGTGCTTCCTGCTTTTTTCCTCAGACTTCCACAGCTGGTTCTGTGTCCTTCATCAGCAGAAGCAAACGAGCCTGTTAAGCTCCTGGAAGCTCCTGGATCTGTCACCCTTTAAAACATTAAATGAAACTAAATTAAATGAAAGATACTTTATTAATCTCAAAGGGAAATTCAATATCGTAGCAGATAATTAACTAGAGGAGGTCTTGTTCCGGAGGCTGCTGGCTGCTGGCAGGAATGATCTTCTGTATCTTTCAGTCTTACATGGGACCTGAAGAAGCCTCTCACTGAACACACTTTGTTGATTCATCACTGTGTTGTGGAGAGGGTGTGAAGAATCCTCCATCATCTTCATCAGCTTGTGCAGCATTCTTCTTTGGACAATCAGCTCCAGCGGCTCCAGAGTTACTCCAAGCACAGAAGCAGCTTTCTGGATCAGTTTGTTGATTCTCTTCAAGTCTCTGGTTCTGATGCTACTACCCCAGCAGATGCTGCAAAGCTGACTGCACTCTCCACAACAGACTTATAGAAGATATGCAACATCTTGGTGCAGACGTTAAACCATCTCAGCTTCCTTAAGAAGTACAGTCTGCTCTGACCTTTCTTGTAGATGTAGTCAGTGTTGCATTTCCAGTCCAGTTTGTTGTCCAGCTGAACTCCAAGGTACTTGTATTCCTCCACCACCTCCACCTCCTCTCCCAGGATGGAAACAGTGCTTTGTTTATTCTTCTTCCTCCTGAAGTCAACAATCATCTCTTTTGTTTTGCTGCTATTTAATATGAGATGATTATCACCGCACCATTTAACAAACGTATAAAATTATAGACTATTTGGATGTAGCTGTATGAGAAATCATGTTAAAATAAAATAAATAAACTAGGATAAACACGCGTTTCGTTACTGAAATGATCAGATATTAAAATGTGTTCAAACTGCAGGGGGCGCTGTGGAGTTTCTGGTTCTTTACTTGACCACAAGAAGGAAACGGCGCCTTGTGAGTGCGCATGCGCAGCATATTTTCCCTCGGCTGCTCCGACATCTTTTCATTCTTTTTGCCTTTTGTGTGTAACTGCATGGCCAGATACATGAGGCCTCCAAACACGTCTTTGTTTGTCAGGAACATCTCCGATGAGTCCAGGTGAGTGTTTTATTTATTCTTTTCAAATCCTTAGATTGTTTGTCATGTTGGCGGCAGCTATTTGAGTTAGCTTAGCAGCTAACATTAGCCTGTTGGAACCGCGTGTTGAATAGTTATCTCCGAGTTTATTCCCACGGAATAAAGCAAAACTGTATTTACAGTTTATTTTTTATAGACTTTAAAAATTTGCATTCATTTTTCTAAATAATTTCTGTTGAATTCGTTGCTCTTTGACATTAGTAACTCGGCTAACATGGCTAAAAAGCTAACGCAGTTACCTGAATATCTTTGTGGTTTTGAGCAGAAATGAAAATAAATTGTTAAATCTCTATTTAAGCATAAATTGACCTAAAATGTGTTAAATCTGTTTTTTTCTCGACTAAATGGTGCTTAACTAACTCACCTTACGTTTCAGTGAATGGTTTGTTCTGAAGAAAAGATAATAAACGTGTTTAAGCCTGAATGTTTAGTGTCACGTGTTGTGGGAAACTTTTCTCTTTGTTTTATTTAATAAAACAAAAACAAACTTATGCCATTACATTAGGTAAATATTTAGCAAACTATCATGCATGAAATCATTGATAAAAAACCAAATGGAGCAGAAAATCTGCAATATTATTATGGTGTCTGTTTTTCCCTACCAACTTCCTCCGACGTTGTTAGGTTGAATAAATATATATATATATATATATATATATATATGTGTGTGTGTGTGTGTGTGTGTGTATATATATAATTATTCTCATTAGGGGTGGGAAATTAAATAAGGATTTTTTTTTCTTGACAATTTTTTGTTTAAAAAAAAAAAAATCGTTTTTCCCCCCCAAATAAATATAATGAATGCACGATTAAATTTTTTGTCATTTTTATTGTTGTGGTTTTTTTTTTTTTTGTTTTTGTTTTTTTTTTTTAAAAATTGATCTTATTGTCTTCTTGAGCATTATAGCAGCAGAATTATGGTCTGGCTACAGGGTTGTTTTTTTTTCTCACTGAAATGAAGAAAACGACGAGCAGAAATTTTATTTTATACATTTGGTTTTTAATCTACAAAAATTAGCAATATAGGAGAATTGTGAAAATCGCAGTTCTCAGGACAAAAGCATATCACAACCCTTTATTTATTTATTCATTTATTTATATATATATATATATATATATATATATATATATATATATAATAAAAATTGCTTTTCGTTATCTTGCACTGCTTTTGTCCTGCTAAATAAACACTTTAAAGAAATGTAATTTTCACATCTCAATAATGTTGTTGATGTAGATGTTGGGGTTAATCTGCTTTTATCTTTGCTTAAATGATTTTCTTGTAGCATTTGACAACAAAGTATTGTGAAAATGTCATCATTTCCTAACCAGTCTGCATGATGTGATTACTCTGATCAGTGTTGACAAAAAGTGTCTTTTTAAAGGGGCAGTTCGCCTAAAACGTGGCAAAGTGTGAGAACTTTCCTCTTTGTGTTTTTCACTGTTGTCCAAAGATGAAATTCCAAAATCATCTTATAACTTGAAACAAGACCTGAATCTCGGTCTCTAATGTTGACACACATTATTTCCAGCGTGCTTCTGCTGCTGAATTAACAGGCGGCAACATAAAAATGAGTATTTTTATGACCTTTATTTTTCACGCCTCAGCAGCCAGAATAGCTGCTCACACTCTGCAGCTCAGTTCGCCTATTTAAAGACACAGCCAGGGTGGGTTATTTTTAGCAGATTCCACTCCAGGTAAGAGGTTATGTTGTCTGTTTTGGGTTGAACTGCCCCTTTGCCTTACATGATGTAGCAACAGTCATCTATGATGGTCCGTGGAGTCACACTTGTATTTACGGTGTTCAGGCCTGAGGATTTGCGGCGTGAGTTTGGCCGCTATGGGCCGGTAGTGGATGTCTACATCCCACTTGACTTCTATACACGTCAACCAAGAGGATTTGCATACATTCAATATCCTTTCCCAATGAGTTTCCAATGTTCTGCTAACAAGTCACTTCCTTTCAGGAGAAGATGTGCTTTTTGTTTGGTTTTCTCTCTTATTTTCTTAACTTGATTGAATATCTAACATCCATATTTCTCTGTTATTGCTTCAGAAAATGTAAAAGCGTCCAGTTGTGGAACCGGCCACACAGAGTTACAAAGACCCGTGTAGAGTAGCTGTAAAGACCTGCAGGATCAGAGGGAGGGAAAAGGTTGAAAAGAGAAAGTAAAGCATGAAGAGGAAAAGGGAGCCCAGACAAAGCTTGGAAATGGCGGCAAAGAATGGGGAAAAGAAAAGAGGTTTAAGAGGAAAAGGCAAGCAGGAAGTCTCTCTGGGAGTCGATTAAAGAGTGTAAAGATCAAGATGAAGTTCAAAGTCAAGCATGGGCAAAGGTAAACAAGTCCGAATTATTTTGTATCCTCCCAAAACAAGTCCATGAATCTGACATGACACCAAAATCAGCTTGATGACATTTTAATTCTAGTCAAAACAGTTTAATTCGTATTAATGTTTAACATTTTAAACTTGTCCTGATCCCTGCGGGGGAGTAGTTTCAACCGTTTGCTTCATCTTTTACCTGAACAGAAATCACCTCAGCGTGTGTTTGCATTGTTTCTCAGATGTTTAGTAGCCAGGCTCACGCTGAGCGCCCCGCATCATCCTCCGCAAAGAGCAGTCGCATTGCTTGTGCTGTGTGTGTGTGTGTGAGAAACTGCTTTTCAATGTGTGTGTGGCCTTACCAAAAACGCAAACAACCCTTAACCACGCAGCATATTTGAGGATGTGCGCGATGCAGAGGATGCTCTTCACAGCTTGGATAGGAAGTGGGTTTGTGGCCGGCAGATTGAGATCCAGTTCGCGCAGGGAGACAGAAAGAGTAAGTTTTTATTCTTCAGTCCTCGAGCGCGGCAGTCCTGCAGGTGTTGGGAGTTTTCCAGCTGCAACGCACCTGACTCAGACCAATGCACTGCTCTGCGCAGATCTGCTAGTTAAGTCTGAGTCAGGTGTGTTGGAGCAGGGAAACTCCGAACGCTTGCAGGATTTCAGGGCTTGAGGGCCAATTTTGGTAATAAACGCCATTTAAAGCCTGTTTCTTTGTTGTTTGATGTCCATGTTTGCTCTTCATCAGCACCCAATCAGATGAAAGCAAAGGAGAGGCGTTCTCCGGGCCGATCCTCTCGGTACGATGACTACGATCGGGACAGACGCAGACGCTCGCGGAGCCGCAGCTACGACAGATACAGATCCCGCAGCCCGTCTTACGATCGCCGCCGCCGACGCTCGGAGAGTCCTCGGGAGTGAGTTTCTTCCTCATCGGCTCAGACGACGACGTCTTACTGGGATCTTTTATTTATTTATTTATCATATTTATTTTCACAAGGGCAACATTTTGTTGCAGATATATACATACATATGTATCTGCATATTTACATATATGCATCCAAAATATATACATATGTACAGACAAGCCTACATAAAAATAAAATAATAATAATAAATAAAAGTAAACAGTTTAAGAAAATATAACCGCCAAATAATGTTTACACATTTATCTGAAAATTAAGTACGTTCTAGGTTTAAAAAAAAAAAAAAAAGTATTTCCTACAGTACAGGTGACCATATTTCTTGAAACGTCTGGATTTTAAATTGTATTCTTGCTGTTTTCCCGTCTTTTCCCACCAGATCCCACTGGGATCTTTTTTTCTTTTTTTTTCTCTTTTAAAGGAGAAAATGACCTTTTCATTTGTCTTGCCAGGCCTCGCGGACGGATGTATCCAAGAGGAAGAAGCAGGAGCCGCGAGGAAGACAGGTAACCTCCTCAGCACAGCTGTTAGACCAGGGGTGTCAGAATCCAGTCCTCGAGGGCCGGAATCTGGCAGGTTTTTGTTGTTTCCCGCCACCAACACAGCTGATTCAAATCAATGGATCCAGCAGCTTCTTGTCAACCTGTTTGAGTGTTGGTCAGGTGTGTGTTGGAGCACAGAGACAACAAAAACCTGCAGGATACCGGCCTTCCAGGACTGCAGTTTGACACCCCTGTGTTAGACATCCGTGTTAGTTGTCCTGCGTTGTGCCTGATACCATTTTTGATTTGATTGGATTTATTCATGTGGTTTACGTGAAACACGATCGATTCCTTTCATATAAACACACAAAAAAACAAACAGATTTAGTTTCCCTCCTGATCTCAAGCATGTAAATGTAAAATAATCTGTTCTGAGCCAAAATGTTGAACCAACAATTTAAAAAAAAGAAAAGGGTTTTAATCCGTGAAGAAGTCAGTAGGAAAATGTGCTTGTGTCTGCATTTTCCCTACGGTGTCTCTGAGGGGACAAACGACTGTGTGAGAGAAACCTCTGAGCTTTAAAAGTGCTGAACCTGTTTGAACGTGTTTGTTTGTGTCTCCAGATACAAGCAGCGGCCTCGGAGAGAGTCCAGAGAGAGATCCAGGTCGCCTTCTCTGCACGAGAACATCAACCCGCCGACGGCGTCCCATTACACCGAGGAGGAAGTGAGGCGCATGCATTCGCCCTCGCACTCCAGGTCCAGGTCTGTGTCGAGATCACGCTCTCAGTCGCGTTCTCGGTCCCGGTCCTGGGCCGGGCGTAAGTCTGGGGGTCGCTAAGTGGCGCCAGCCCCTCCTCTTCCTCCTCCCGCCCAGCCTGGTTGTCGAGACGAGATGCCTGTTCTCCGCCAACGTGATGCTGAACCGTGTAAGAAGCTTGTTTTTGCAGCTGTTTTCAGGAGAGCACCGTTTGTTTTTGTTGTTTGTTGTTGTTGCGTCCCGAGAGAAATGAAATGCTGTTTTTCTTTAACTGGTTCCCAGTCGAGAGTTTTCTCTGAACAACAGTTGCTGATCCTTTGTTTTTTTTTTTTTTTTTTTTACTCTGCTAAACAAACTTTTGCTAATAAAAAATAAAAACTTCAGTATTTTAAGAAAGTTCCAGGTCTGCTGATGAATGCAAGGGTTGTTTTTGTGTTTCAGCACATTACTACGTCATGATTTACTGCAAACAAACTTCCTCACGCCTTTTCCTCTACTTAGAGACTCAGTTTAACCAGCGTGAGGCGGGAAATCCCTCGCTGCGACGTCACATGAGAACATTTCTGTCAGTTTGAGGTTTGGGTGCAGAAATGATGCGGTGGGTCCTTTTCAGTGTTAAACTGTCAGATTTGGTTTTATTTTTGTGATGTATTCTGTATGAAAATGGCATTTCACTTTTTTTTTTTGTAATGAGTTGTAAGAGCAGCAGAATTTTCTCTTCCATTGAGTTTTCAGAACGACTCGTCTGCATGTTTTATCCTCCTGGTCTTTAGCAGGAACAAACTGTTATTTTGGTAATAAACTGATAACATTCATTCAAAGCAAACTGCTTCCGGCTCTGTGTGCGTTCAGACGGCGTCAGCTGGAGTTGAACGTGTTAAACGCCGCCTCAGTGTGAGGGGAGGTAAGCTGGCAGTTTGCATGGAAACAGACCAACAGCGGCCTGTCGACGCCGTCCGGCGCCATTGATTTCCTGTTAATGGAACCGTAGCTGGGAGCAACAAGCCAAATTAAATTGGCAGTGAAGCTGCAGCCATGCGTGAAATCGGACGTACCCCATTGATCCGCGTACTGAAAACACACATCAGACGGGCGACATGGAAGCTTATCTCTCTGTGTGTAGTGAGATAAATACCCAGATGGAGAAACTGTCCCGTCTGCAGGGAAATAGCAGCTCGCCGCCGCCGGTCTGCTGCTGGACTCCGGGTTTCAGCCGCTTCTGGTTTCCAGCTGAGCTCCTGGAGCTGCGGTCGGACTTTAAACGTGTAAAACTTGTTGCAAACAAAGTTCCTGAGCCATGAATAAACCTATAAAACATCCTGGATGCTTCACAGCTGTGGGGTCTGAAGAGTCGTCTTCATGGTTCTGTTCACGTTGGCGTGGCAACAAGACGACTCAACGCACAAGTTTAGATGCTTTTATTGTTGCAGAATGAAGCGAGGTCGAAGAGGAGCAAACAGAACAACTTTTCTGACTTATCCTAAAACCTGTGTTGGATTTGTCTCAAGAAGTTTTAATGAATGAATAATAAATGACGTAGAATCACTGACGGCTGGGCAGATCAATCTGAATACCGATATTATCGATACTCGGGAAGATATTGATAACGGTGGGATGATGTCGGTATTTTGCTTGCAGACGGCTTTGGGGTTAAAAAGCTGAAGAATGCGAGTGGCTTTGCTTTTGTTGAGCAGATTTTGACTGTTTACACTCCGTCAGGTCGTCGCTCATGCAGGTGATGTGTGTTTATACGGTCTGCAGGTGGCCGTCGGCTGATATCTGACTGTTTTTCTGATGGGTCGCATCAGTTCTGGCCAGTTTTTCCTGTTTCAGAACAATTTGGCCCTAAACCTCTGGACCAATCAGAAGGGAGTATGTGCTCATAGCTGGGATGGCGCCGTGCGAGAATCAACCAGCAGAAGTTTTAACAGTTCCTCATTCAGAGAATTACACCGCTAGTGTGGCCGCTCCCCCTGCTGACCTGGGGTCTGTTTGGATCAGTGCAATCAGGTGGAACACAGTAAACACTGACTGAGCCCATCTTCATCATCATGAGGAAAAGAACTCCGTTACGTAGAGACAGCCGGAAAATCTGTCAAGATAACGATCAGAAACAGAACAAAACGAGTGCGACCGCCTGCAGCTTCCGGAATAAACACAGCAAAATCCCCGTTATGGTGAGATTTAAATCCTGTTTTCCATCCAACGTGTTTTATTTGAACCAAAACCGGAGTGTTTTGTTCTGATGCTGGTTTCCCACAAATGGGTCAGCTGCAGTGCACCAGGTCTCCCTTCAGAGGATCAAACCAGTTCAGGGTCTTCTGGGTTCACACCTCCAACAGCAGACTTTGCAGTTCATTTCACACCCTATAATGTTCAGGAACTGGCAGGCAAACTGCTGCGAGGGAAATGGCAGCAGAGCATCGATTGTTTTCCTGTTTCACCGCCTGCAAGTCGGCAGCAGCTACAGCTGATGGGAACGCTGGGTTTAGTCCAGTTTGTGAGGGAGCGCGGGTGCAGACAGTCTGACAGGACGGCGGCGGCGGCGACGCTTCATGTCCAACATGAGAGGTGAGTTGATGCGTGCCTGAGCGCTCTGCTCAGGTCACATCTTATCATTTCTGTTCTACATGGCAGGGGATGTCGTATGTCTCGTTATGCTTCTGAATCTCAGGTCAACTCAAAACAGCAACGACATAAAGCTTAAATGAAGCTCATTTAAATCTTCAGATGAGTTCAGGAAATGTTTTATTCTTGTGCCAAATATATTCTTTCTTCAGGGAAGGGACGTATTTCTGTCAGCACGTTGTTCCGTCTGGTGTTGCCAGGTTGGAAGACGTTTCCACACAAAGCCTGGACGTGTTTTATAGCTGAAGAGAAAACTGGATCCATCTAACAAACAGCCGAGGAAATCTCTTTTCCATCTCATCTGGAGGCCGCTGAGGTCCGCAGCCGCCTCCAGCTTTCCAAGAGAAGAAGCTCCTAAACCAGCAGGTCCGGCTTTCAGAACCTCCATCCTGACCTGAAGCCCAGATCTCCATGTGGAACGTCTGATCCCTGCCGCTTGATTGGCTGCAGATTCACAGACGCTTGGATACGAGTCGCTGCGTTTCCATTTCAGTTTTTCATCAAATAAAACATAAATCTAAAATGTCACAAAGTACAGTTTGGATTTGCAGGTGTTGAATGATGTTCAACACATAAACCATAATTCTGGGAAAGTCTCGTCCTGCGATCCTCCACTTTGAGGAAGATGAAGATTTTAGAACGAATATGGATAATATCGACACCAAGCCTTGTATCGGTATTCTTCGATACCCGCATGATGAAAACGATATTTTCTTGCAGGAGATTTTGCAAGAGACCCGACCGATGGCAGATTTTGCTTTTCATTTTTCTTAAACAATTATTTTGAATTTATGTTTTATATTATTTACAAACAAAACAACTTTTAATGAAAAATCTTCAACGAAAGTTTATAATTGTGATTAAAGATAAAAGACCAAATCTTTAAATGACTGAAAGTGCATCAACACCAGATGATACTCTCCTTTCCTTTACTTGGTTTTGGATCGATACCAACATTTACGGTATCGGCAGCTGTAGATAGAAATCATCCGGAAGCAGCTTTACTTAAAATGAATCATTGTCGTGTACATGCAAAGTGTTTCCATCACATTTTTGCGATGCTTTTACTTATTAACGATATTTGCGAATTTTTTCTGAATGTTTCCATCATCCGTGTTTTATTGTGATATTTAAAGTGTCTCTATTCTGCACATTTCAGTCTAATCTATTTTATTATGCAAATCCTGAGGGGCAAGAATTAATCCTTTTCCACAAATCCCTTCATTCATGTTGTATTGATCCTCTCAGATCAGTTTCTGCCAGAGACACGCCAACAGAGAAAGCTCCGCCTCCTGCCTGCAGACTGCGTCTGATTGGTCAACTGCTGGGCGTATTTATACTGAGCGGTGAAGGTGGGCGTGGCATTCTTCTCGAAAACGTGCTAAATTTAGATAAGATGACCAATCACTGAGTCCCTCCCCGGGACATCACTATAATTTTTAAGTAGAAAAACCTCTCTAATCGTTGCCGTTGCCATAGAAACTGAATGTAGAGAGTGCTGGAAAACTCAAACATGCGTTTAGGTGATGAAAAAAAACCGGCGCCGCTCATATGTCTGGTTAGTGTTCAACACTGTAACACTGTAGAAAGCTCAGAAAACTAGACATAGCATCATAGAACCGCTTTAAGTTTAACATTATTCAAGTGGAAATGCAGTTTGTGATATCTTTAATCAGATAAAGATAATACATTTGAATATAAAAGATGGGAATAAAATATACCTATGAAGAGGGAAAAAAACTTTAATTACAGCTTTATATCAAAGCCATTGACAGAATTTGGGTAAGTTAATTTAAATTTAATGACAATGGGTGATACAAGAATTACTGCTGTTTATACTGTACAAAATAGAGTTTATGGTAGTTTTTCAAATTTTTATTTCTATATCAATATCCATAATTCCTTAAAGAAAAATCACAATAGTACAATGTACATTATCTTTCTTTCTAAGGGCAATATGGGATATAAATAAAACTTCAGGACATCTACATCTGAAAGAAAAGCTTTAAAAACAACAAATTATACAGATAAATAAGCCAAAATAAGATCAAATAAATCTTTTTGACAATAAAAGATAAATTATAGGTTAATTCAAGATTATTTACATGTATGCAACGATAATAAAAAAAATATCTTATAGTAATGTGTAATAACCTGCATTAAACCAGTTTAATACAAAAACAAATGGCAGCATCATCATCATCATAAGATCTGATTGGCCAACATGATCATGTGACACGTTTCTGGGCTTCACATGTAATTTTATTGCCTTAAACTGTCATGTGGAGAAACAAATGTCGTGTTTTGCATCAGCAGAGTGGGATCTCAATACTCAAAAACAGATTGAATTCGATGTTTCGACGGGCAGATATGGAAGTATTGACTTCAGAGGATCAAATGGTCCATCGATCATCAACGATCAAAACAATACTCCACTTTTAGACCATGAGCTAACAGGTGAAAAGAGGAAATTAGATTCATTTTCTATCTAAAACAACATTCAATTCTTAAAAATCTAAGGTTTTCCAAAATGTTGACAGTTAAAACAAAACCACGGAAGTTTGTCTGACCTGCGAGCTCTTACTATATTAATGCAACTAACTCTAATCTTCCTCGTTAGGATTCAATATCCCAAATAATTCGTCTCTGTAAATCTGTTGTTTCTCGTTTTGTGGAAGTTTGCTTCCTGTTCGCAGAGCTGCTACTTCTACTGAATTCTAACAAACAAAAAGCAACTTAGCAGCAAAACAGGGCATGAAAACGCGCCGGAGTCACATTTCTTTTCTGTGGTTTTCCACATGATTGCATCAGATTAGCTTCTTAGCCGACTGAAAGGAAACTCGGCCAACAAAACGTCATCAGAAGACTTTAAAACGGTTTGTTTCTTCCTTCTTTCCAGTTCTGACAGCGTAAAGAAAAGGAGTAAAAGATGGGAGACTGGAACTTCCTGGGAGGCATCTTGGAGGAGGTGCACATCCACTCCACCATGGTCGGCAAGATCTGGCTGACCATCCTCTTCATCTTCCGGATGTTGGTGCTGGGCGTGGCAGCGGAGGACGTGTGGAACGACGAGCAGTCGGACTTCATCTGCAACACGGAGCAGCCCGGTTGCCGGAACGTCTGCTACGACCAGGCCTTCCCCATCTCTCTCATCCGCTACTGGGTCCTGCAGGTGATCTTCGTGTCCTCGCCCTCCCTCGTCTACATGGGCCACGCCATCTACCAGCTGCGCGCCCTGGAGAAGGAACGCCACTGCAAGAAAGTGGCTCTCCGCCGCGAGCTGGAGGCGGTGGATGCGGAGCTGGTGGAGGTGAAGAGGAGGATCGAGAAGGAGATGAGGCAGCTGGAGCAGGGCAAGCTGAACAAAGCGCCGCTGAGGGGCTCCCTGCTCTGCACCTACGTGGCTCACATCGTGACCCGCTCCGTGGTGGAGGTCAGCTTCATGACGGGCCAGTACGTCCTGTACGGACACCGCCTCAGCACGCTGTACAAGTGTGAAAGGGAGCCGTGTCCCAACGTGGTGGACTGCTTCGTCTCCAGGCCAACAGAGAAAACCGTCTTCATGATGTTCATGCAAGCGATCGCCTGCATCTCGCTCTTCCTCAGCCTGCTGGAGATCATGCACCTGAGCTTCAAAAAGATCAAGAAGGGCATCCTGGACTACTACCCCCACCTGAAGGACGACCTGGACGATTATTACGTCAAGTCGAAAAAGAACTCGGTTGTGCATCAGGTCTGCATCGGTACATCTGTGGGACGGAAGACGACGATTCCCACCGCGCCCAGTGGGTACACGCTACTGCTGGAGAAGCAGGGCAACGGGCCGAACTACCCCCTCCTCAGTGCCTCCTCCGCCTTCGTCCCCATACAGGGTGACCCGGTTGGGAAGCCAGGAAGCCACAAGGACGTCAAACAAGGAGTGCCGAGTCCCACCGAGCAAAACAGCAACTCCAACAACACCAGCAGTGAGACGCGTTCGCCTCCTGCAGACAAGCAGGACGACCCAGAGGAGCCTGGAGACGACCTGGAGTGCAGGCGCTCCGAGTACCCCACCCTGCCCGTAGCGGACGCCGCCTCCTGCCCCACGCTGTCAGGCATTGCAAGGAAATCCCGTAGAGTCAGTCCACCGTGGAACTGCTCCACGGTGGTGGAGGGGAACTGCTCGGACAGTGGAGACTCCTTCCACGGGAACAGCAGCTCCAAGCTTCGCAGCAGCGGCCCCAGAGCCAGGATGCTCTCCAAATCTGAGGCGAAGAGGCCGAGCAGGCCGCAGAGCCCGGACTCTGCAGGAGAGCTGAGCTCGGTGTCCCGACACAGCCGGGAGAGCAACAGCCCCACTACCTTGTCTCCCAACCGCAGAGTGTCGGCGGCGAGCAGCGCCTGCAGCAGGCGAGCCCCGACCGACCTGCAGATCTGAAGCACACGGTTGAACCGCACCTGAACTTCTGTTATAGACACCAAAACCAGCACAACAAGCCTTTCTGCTGGCGTTGCTGTAGATTACGGTCCTGACATCAGAAATTAGCCTTTTTATGAAAGAAAAAAAGAAACCAAGAGGCTCCCAGTCTTCATAAATCCAGGTCAGTTTCAGGCGACCTTTAATGATCCTGCAGAATCCAGACTAAATGACTGCAGAGGAACGGAAAAGTCAGTCACGGATCAATAATGTTATTTTAGGCATTGACGTGCTGTTATGTAAACAGACCAGGGCCGGCCCGAACGTTTTGGGGTTCCAAGCAGAATCGGATTTGCCCCCCCGATTCTGACCCTGTTTAACAGAAGCAGGTCCGGGTAGGGAGAGAGCGGTCTGGTCCAGTAAATCCTGATCTCTGCTACATGTGACGGCATATCAGCTGGATCCATCTGCTACGTAGTCGCGTGATGTCATGGCAACGCGACGCCTTCTTTGCACAGTGATGAAGAAACAGAAACATGGAGGAGAACGATGGACATCCAGCAGTTCGTGTTCTGTCTGTTTGGCTTTAAATAGTTTTAGCGCCAAGTGATGACTCTTAGGACCAATCATCAGACTGTAATGCAGCAATCCTCACTGGTAATTCAACAAGAGCCGCCACCCCCCCAAAAGAAAGCGTTCCCACGCTACGTATCCTGCTACGTTGCCAAATCGAGTAACGGCGTTCTTATGCAACAGTATGTGGTGAAAATACAATGATGCCTCCAGAATGTGGGAGTTCCATTTTCATTATATACACGGAGCTACCGACGGAGCAGCTGAGTTTGGTGCCGCTGAAATCAGCCAAACCTGGCAACCCTGACAGGGTCAGTTAGGACCGTTAGGACAAAGTTTCTGCAAGCAGCCTGCAGCTCTTGTTTGTGGAGAGAACTGCAGCGTTGAGGATCATTATGACTTGTTTAGATAGTATTTTCAGAAAGCCAGTGGCTGCTTCACGAGCCGCAAGTCAAGAGTCAGAGAGCCGCATGCGATGAGGAACGCGGATGTAATGTGTCAAGCTCCACCCTTTTTTTGGTTGAATCGGTAAGATTTGGACCCCAGCGGAAGGGCTCCAGAAATGCGGGACAGTTCTGGTTGGATATATGACCCTATAAACCCCATACCAACCTGAACTGTATCGATCTGGACCCGTTGGTGAAAACGGGGCTTTAAAAAAAGCACCCAAACGCTTTGCAACGAATCATTATTCATTTGTTCCTCATTCATACTTGGTGATAGACACAGCTGCCCTGAGACAGACTCAGAAGTCTGGCTGCCAATCAGCGATGCCGACACAGGAGGCAAAGAAGGGGAAGTATGTAGCTGCCCGAGGATACAACAACAGACTGACAAGAAGAGCAGGATTCAAACCGCCAACCTTCCAGTCACTGGATGAGCCGAATGTTGGTGTAAACAGGGATCTAAAAGCTGCGCAAAAACTGTGATTTTCCACTGAAAATTAACTTTGACTGTAATCAACTTCTCTTGTTTTGTTCACTTATGTCAGGGGTGCCCGAATCCGGTTCTGGAACGTCTACATCATGGACCGTATATGAAAGATGGACGGAGCCTCCAGCGGTTAAAAGTTAAGCCTATGTGGAAGTGCATAAAACTGCAGTTCTCCCTTCATCCACTAGGGGCTGCAAAACAGAACAAATCCCCATAGACTCCCATGTTAAAAAGACCAACTTCACAGCAGAAATAAACAGGTTTACAGCAGAAATAAACATGTTTACAGCAGGAATAAACATGTTTACAGCAGGAATAAACATGTTTACAGCAGAAATAAACATGTTTACAGCAGGAATAAACAGGTTTACAGCAGAAATAAACATGTTTACAGCCTGGTTCAAAAATCCATTTTAGGTTTAATAGGTCAGGTTTACCTTCATGACAACTGTGGGGGGAGGGAATTTTTTTCTAACTCGCCAAATTAAAAGTAATTTAATCTTGAAGTTCTACATATTTAGGGCGTGTCCTTTTGATTGACAGGTACCCGATCTCCCGCTTCAAGTCAGAAGAACGTACAACAACCGCGGTTTTTAGCCGGTTAACGTGACTTCGTTTTAGCCCGCTTACCTCCGTTAGCTGGTTAGCTCCTGTTATCTCCGGGTTAGCTCGGTTAGCTCTTAGCTACAGAAAGCTCAGAGTTCGCTACATGTCAATCATCCACCATGACGCTCACAGCCCCCCTCTCAGCTCCACCTCTTTGCCCATATTTGTATTTTCTGGGCGAGACGACACGCATGCCCCTGGCAAGATGGTGATGGTAGGAACCGCCCACCGAGCTTCAATTCAGCTCTTCAGAAACCTACGGGTGACGTCACAGAGACTCCGTCCATTTCTATATACTGTCTATGGTCTAGATGCATCCCTTCTCCAACGCACCTCATCGGGGTGTGATCCAGCTCTGCAGAGGCCCGCTAACTACCCATTCATTTGACTCAGTGTGTTGGAGAAGCATCTAAAAGGTGCAGGATTGTAGATCTGAAGGACTGGACTTGGACCCCCCCTGGACTTAACGCTTTGGACCGGCTCTGAAACAGACACTTTGACGTCTACGTCTGTCTGGATTAATCCGACTCTTTCGACATGACATGAATCAAAAGCTATTCCACTGTGAGGGTTTGATTTTCTGTGAAGACTATTTTTCTACAGGAGAGTGGTGGAGTTATCAGTTCAGACGGTCCAGGAGGACTTAAATGGACAGGTGCAGATCTACCACCAGTCCTTTCTCTCTTCCCAGCAGTCAGAACTTGTGTGATGGTTTGAGTTGGTCTTAATCAACACTTCTCCAGCTGTTTTTCAGTCCTGATCGTGTCATTGGGAGGTTTTGGTGCGTAAAGCCACTAATCGTCGCCTGACAAATCATTGGAAGATTATAGGAACCAACGTCGGCACATAACGACTTGGGAACTGGATCTTTGGGATTTTAGGAGCCATTCGGTGAAAACTTCGCAGATCTCAGACCTAAAAACAGTGTCGAGCAGAAGAACCGGATCTGAAAGAGACGTCCTGAAGAAACGGCAACAAATCCAGTGATCTGAACCAAGACTCGATGGATCCATCTGGACCTTCGGCTGATCCATCGACTCATCTGAAACCGTCTCCATGGAAACGTTGCTGTCAAAAAGCCAGAAAAGGCTGAAGGTCACATGACCCAAGAACTGGACTGTAGGTCAATGAAAAGGGGTCTGATGGAGAGACGGATCCTCCCCAGAACCAGGACCTGAACAGGTCTGATGGAGAGACGGATCCTCCCCAGAACCAGGACCTCAGCAGGTCTGATGGAGGGACGGATCCTCCCCAGAACCAGGACCTGAACAGGTCTGATGGAGAGACGGATCCTCCCCAGAACCAGGACCTCAGCAGGTCTGATGGAGAGACGGATCCTCCCCAGAACCAGGACCTCAGCAGGTCTGATGGAGGGACGGATCCTCTACAGAACCAGGACCTCAGCAGGTCTGATGGAGGGACGGATCCTCCCCAGAACCAGGACCTCAGCAGGTCTGATGGAGGGACGGATCCTCTACAGAACCAGGACCTCAGCAGGTCTGATGGAGGGACGGATCCTCTACAGAACCAGGACCTCAGCAGGTCTGATGGAGGGACGGATCCTCTACAGAACCAGGACCTCAGCAGGTCTGATGGAGAGACGGATCCTCTCCAGAACCAGGACCTTAGCAGGTCTGATGGAGGGACGGATCCTCTACAGAACCAGGACCTCAGCAGGTCTGATGGAGAGACGGATCCTCTCCAGAACCAGGACCTCAGCAGGTCTGATGGAGGGACGGATCCTCCCCAGAACCAGGACCTGAACAGGTCTGATGGAGAGACGGATCCTCCCCAGAACCAGGACCTCAGCAGGTCTGATGGAGGGACGGATCCTCTCCAGAACCAGGACCTGAACAGGTCTGATGGAGAGACGGATCCTCTCCAGAACCAGGACCTGAACAGGTCTGATGGAGAGACGGATCCTCTCCAGAACCAGGACCTGAACAGGTCTGATGGAGAGACGGATCCTCCCCAGAACCAGGACCTGAACAGGTCTGATGGAGAGACGGATCCTCTCCAGAACCAGGACCTGAACAGGTCTGATGGAGAGACGGATCCTCCCCAGAACCAGGACCTCAGCAGGTCTGATGGAGGGACGGATCCTCTCCAGAACCAGGACCTGAACAGGTCTGATGGAGGGACGGATCCTCTCCAGAACCAGGACCTGAACAGGTCTGATGGAGAGACGGATCCTCTCCAGAACCAGGACCTCAGCAGGTCTGATGGAGAGACGGATCCTCCCCAGAACCAGGACCTCAGCAGGTCTGATGGAGAGACGGATCCTCTCCAGAACCAGGACCTGAACAGGTCTGATGGAGGGACGGATCCTCTCCAGAACCAGGACCTGAACAGGTCTGATGGAGAGACGGATCCTCTCCAGAACCAGGACCTCAGCAGGTCTGATGGAGAGACGGATCCTCTCCAGAACCAGGACCTGAACAGGTCTGATGGAGAGACGGATCCTCTCCAGAACCAGGACCTCAGCAGGTCTGATGGAGAGACGGATCCTCTCCAGAACCAGGACCTCGGCATCATCTGAACAGAAAATGAAACAAACGGCTGAAACTTCTGAAGAGGATCTTTGGAAAGTCCTCCCAGAAGTCTGAACTGTTCCTGAAGAACCTCAGAACTGGACCGACTCTTTTCTTCACGTTTGCACACTTCAGTAAATCGCTGCACGTTTCTCTCGTTCTCCTGGTAAAGTAGAAGAAATGAAGAGTAGCTCAAGTCTTTTTCTTCCACAAACATCAGAAGTCATCCAGAGAATCATGTTGAAAAAGAAACTTTATTCATGACCAAAGTTGTTATAAAACAAAACTTAACAGTGATTCCTTCTTCACTGTACATCTAATATGCAATAAACATTTACATCCTGTACAAACAGACCAGTGTTTCACATTTTTACTTGTTTTTTTTTTTTAAAAGAACCTGAAGGCAGGGCACAGCGGCTACACTCCGGCGCCCTCCTCAGGCGATGGCTCGTACTGCAGCAGCTGCAAGATGACATGAAAAGGGAAGTTAGTGGTTTGAGTGAGAATAGCAGCTATGTTCGCCCATCAGGCAGCAGCATCTCACCCTGTTCCTCAGCTCTTTGTTCTCCTCCATGAGCAGGTTGCACTTCTGCTGCAGGTCGGCCAGCTCCATGCGGAGGGCCTCCACGTCTGCAGGCTCCGCACCCGGCGCGCCGAGGTGGAGCTTTATGAAGCTGTGAAGCTGGTTAAGGTCAGCGTGTTCTCTCAGGCTGCAGTAACGTCTCACCCTACAGCTCTTCTTAGAGGATTTCTTCGATTTCTTACATTTCCAGACTGAACACAGACTTTATCATTTTAAGGTCAGAAAACAGGAGAGGAAACTCCTGTCTTTTTTTTTTTCTTCAGGTTTTATTCTGATTATTGATGTAAGTTTAGAATAATCATCTTTTTTTCTGCCATTTAACAGTCCTTTAGTCAGTCCTTCGACTAGCAACACAAAGGTCTTTAAGGATAAGAATGTTTCAGGTTTGTTAGATGCCCACACCATCTCCCCCAAGCACGACAGCCCACTGCTCTAGTACATCTAAAGATGGGTAAAAATGCACAACCTAACGTCCCAACCAGGATACATATAGATTGAAATTTATGTTTCATTATTATTATCAGACACGTGAGCTGCGGTTGTAGCTCAGGAGGAAGAGGAGTCGTGTTCCAGCTGGAAACCCGGTGGATCGAGTCCAGACTACCCAGGCTACATGCAGAAGACTCTGAACCCCACGTTGCTTCCTGATGCGTCTATCAGAGTATGAATGTGTGTGATGGGTTCAAAGTACTTAAAATAATAATAAAATTGCTGACATGTAGTGTAAAAGTACTTTTCATGATTAAGATTACGAGAAAAATGTTGAATAAGTACACCAGCTTAGCATTTTCTCCTCTCTGTAACAGCTGTAGAGGTGTAGCTCCCGTTTCCTGTCACTTCATTCCCAAAAACATCCAGCTTATTCACATGTTCTATGCTAATTTCTGACACTGAATTCTGTTGAGGACACTGAAAAAGTTGTCTTTGGACTCCTCCATGAAGGTTACAGTGGCTGCTGAGTAAGAAAAAAAACAAATTCTGCATTCAAACTGAGGTTTTGATTGGATTTTCTGTTGATCCATGTTGAATTTTTACATAACTGTTTTTTTTAAGACCCTAAAGGTAGAGTATGTAAGATTTTCAATAATTTCAAAATAAATTAACTAATAAATTAACTACTAACATAATTAGATCGTTTTTTGAACATATAGGTTCCAGTCTGTCCATATTTGATGTGTTATTAAATTACAAGTTTAATTAATGACAAATGACAATTACTGGTAGGCAAACATTTAAGAAGGGTCTTTGTCATTAATTAAACTTGTAATTTAAAAACACATCAAATATGGACAGACTGGAACCTACATGTTTAAAAGAACTAATTATGATTGTAGTTATTTTTTTAGTTAATTTTGAAAATATTGAAAATCTTACATACTTGACAGTTTCTGTTCAAACTAACATTTCTCAAACATGAAATACTTTTTATAAAAAATAAAAATATGTAAATACTATTACATCTCAGGCTCTTTGGACATAAATACTTTTCATTTTCTGAGTTTACAGTAATATTACTGTAAAGCCAACGTCTGCAGGAGGAGTTTAGAGCCTGAATCTTGATGAAGCTTCATCGTTGCGTTCAGCTGGCGTCTAGAAACCAGCAGTCATTTTGCTAAGAAGCTAAAGGTAAGAAACTAATTTTATCTTAGATGTGCTTTAAAATATATCATGCAGCTATAAGTGTGTTTATACTTCAAGTACAACAAAAATAAATAGTGTTACTGCAGAAAATCTGCAGCCATGCAGAGAATAAGATTTGTGTATTTTTTAAAGGCTTGTGGAGGATTTCAGACTCTTGGAGAGGTATCTGCTAAACTGACATGTAAAATGCAAGAAACACTGTTTGACTTTTATTTCACTGTAGATACAATAACCCTGTGAAAATGTCATGTTTCATCACATCATTAGAAAACTTGGAAGAATAAAACCTTTACTCCTTTGTGATGTAAAAACAGCATGACATTCATGAAGAACATTCATTTTTAAAAAGAAAATATTGAATTGACCTTCTGATACACTAAAAGCAGAACTGGCAAAGTCTACCTCGTTTCTTCACACAATTTGCCCCAAAAATGTAGTTGCATACCTGAAATATATAAAATGGATGCATATGATGACATTTAATCATGTTTATGAGGCAAACTGCATGAAAAGGATACTCAAGTGCATTGTTAGGCTTCTCTGCTTCTTCATAGAGAGTGACTAGAACTGAAAACAGAAACGTTGATGAAACAATAGAGCTGTGAAAACCAGTAAATGTTTCATGAACCAACAGCACGACGTACCGCTTGTTAGAGAATCAATAACTCCAGATTTTTCCAGGTATCTTCTAAACTGCTCTCGCTTTGATTCTGAGGCCTGAAACGTGACAAACACGAGTTGGTGTCATACATTCACCAGAATCATACATTCACCAGTTAAATAAGTGAATAACGTGGATGATGACCGCTGAAAACAAAGTGGGAACTAAAGTTATGGTGCGTTCACGGACAGACACTTTCTCAACGAGCCAGCTTGCACACGATGCTAGGTAGTTAGCACATGCTACATAAGCAGGAACTTAAATATAAACTACCGGCTTTAATGTAAACATTTCAGACTAAAACATAAACCTGAAAATACTCACTCTGTGTGTGGCCATGAATGCGGCAACTTCCGTGTAGGTTTATAAGTGTGTGAAATATGTGGCCGGTTCGGTAGCTCGGCTAACGGCAGCTGATTCTGCGCTTGCTTCCGCCTACAAACAGGTGATCTGTTGCCATAGTAACACGTAAAAACGGAAATGAAGCGCTTTTATTCATAGACATACATAGACATGAATACATAGATGCTGACGTCTCATCGCGCCGCCATCTTGGATGGATCTTCATGGCCTTCCAATGTATTTATTTGTAAGGTGTCGGTCCAACCACAACAATAATTTCAACAATTTTTACCTGATTTTTCTCACAGTTTGGTTTGTTACAAAGGACAGATATATTGTTATGATACCGATCATTGTAAAATATTAAAACAATGTGCTTTTATGCTGAAATATTTTTATATGCTATTTCACTAAGACATAAGGTAGTTACAATATAAAATAATGTACAAATGAATTTGTTACTAACATGTTTGATTGTTTATTGATGCATTTGGATTCATCTATTTTTATCTGGTTAAATAAAATATTATTCAACCTTGTGAAACATAATTCCATACGATCTGCTTTCAATATTTTGCCGGTTATTGCAACTGTATGTTGAACAAAATATGGAAATAGTTACTGGCTTTCTCTTGACTACGGTTGACTCTTTTATTTACATTTATTAATTTATCAACATAGAGATACAGTTGTACAAAGTCTGAAAATTAAATATTGTCTCAAAACTTTGCAATTCAGAAGTTACCCAGAAAAACACTCAGAGAGTGTTCCTGGATCCAAACGGCGATACAGATCATCCTTTTCACATTTCCAACAAGTCCTGGAAATTTCATGTAAATCCGTCCATAACTTTTTAAGTTATCTTGAACACAAACAGATAAAGCCGGTAAAAACATAACTTCCTTGGCAGAGGTAATTATGCTACCATGTAAAACTCTCTTTGTGAAGCATCAATATCATAAGTGAGTAAAACTTATCATTTGCATTTACTAGATTATTCACTGTGTTAACATTATTTATCAGCCAGTTATGTAGAAAAGTGTTTTGTTTGTGTGTAATATATACCTGTTTTTCGACAGAAAACAGTTATGGTGGGAAACTACGTTGACTCTGCAGCAAGACTCGAAAACAGAGACCCATCCAATATGGATGCAATATCACCAAGCAAGAGACAGCTGTGAGCTAAAGTTAAACAAGCCAGATCGATGGGTAAGGTGGCATATTACGAGGGACCAGAGGCGCCATATGTGTGTGTGTGTGTGTGTGTGTGTGTGTGTGGGGGGGGGGGGGGGGGGGGGGGGGGGGGGGGGTTGGATTCTAAGATTCTAAAGTTTCATGCTGAATATGAAAGAAAGCAAAGTGATCAAAAATAGTCACTTGCACCATAAAGGGTAAGTGACTATATATATATATATATATATATATATATATATATATATATATATACACAATTATTTCATGGTCCTGTGTTGGAGTGCATCAACCTGACACATCAAAGTCAGTGGGCGGGACTAAGGCAAATCTAGCCTGATCCAGTGCTTGGTCTGCAGGAAAGATCTCGTAGAGAAACAATGGAGGATATTGATGAAATTTGCAGAGAATTGGCGAGAAAGAGAGAGAGAGAGAGAATGAGCTTGAGGAGACGGAGTTCTGTTCGGATCTTCCGCATCAAATTCTCTGCTTCTCGGAGCAGCTCTGAACAGGTTTTCAACATTTTCTCGACCTCCACGCTGCCTGACTTTTGGCAGCTGCAAATATGATTGCATATATTCAATTTTCGGATGTTTTGTTTGAGTACCTAAGCCAGGGTAGAAGCTAAAAGCGCCACCCAGTGTGCAGAAATGTTCTTACGGCTCTGCTTTGACCGATGACCTGGAATCTATTTGTCTTTTCTAAGTGTGATGGGAAACCAATCAGGTGAGAGAATCCACCCACTGACTTTGACAGGTTGACAGATCAAATAAATTCTAGATGCACTGCAACACAGAACCATAAAATCATTATTTAAAAAGTGAAATGATCATATATTTATATTTACAAGCAATGAATTGTATTTTAATGAATTAGGGACATATTTAATTATATATTTATGCATTTAATTCCATTGTAATTAATTAATGACACAATTAAGAAAGTATTTAATGATAAATTAGTTCCCATTTTAATCAATTGAGACATTTTAATTTGAATTAATTAATGACTTATTTAATTAATTAGTTTATTTTACATTCAATGATTTTGTAAATTAATGACACATTATTTAATAAATTAATGATGTATTTAATTAATAATTTGTGGCACTTTTACTCCTCCATAATAACCTGAAGCTCTTGTCAGTAAATGCTAAGGGCCTCCCTGCTAAGCTAAAAAGAAAAGCCATATTCCTTTATTGCAAGAATAAAAATCCACAATATGTACTCCTTCAAGAAATCCATTCAAATACCACAGATGAGAAATTCTGGTCCACACAGTGGGGAGATAGGATCATATTTGCAATGGCACACAGATCTGCAGGGCTAGCAAGTCTTTTTAATAATTGCCGTGGGAAATTAGCAACAATTAAAACTGGGTGTTACAGTACACATATATATTTCCAAGAATTAGTAGTGAGCTTTCAAAGTTAAGTAAACAAACAATCCAGTGATTGTTTGTTTACTTTACCGCACAAAATAGAAATCTTCTCATAAACATTGAAGCAACCATATTAGAACTTAGAAACAGATCCTGTACAGACTGTTATAATAGGAGGAGACTGGAACCTGGTCTTAGATAAGTGGACGGACAGATCCCCGAGCAGATTTACAAGTCCCCAACCTAATACCATAATGATAAACTTCTGTAACACTTTAAATCTACATGATCCATGGAGAGAGAAACGCCCAAACCACAAACAGTTTACCTGCAGTAAACCAGACGCCTCATCCAGATCCAGACTGGATTGTTGGCTAGTGACTAATGCAGTGTTGAATCACACCTCAGATTGTGAAATAATACCTACACCACTTCCAGACCATTGCTGTATTATCTTATCTGTAACACCCGCAATACAGAACATCAGAAAAAAAGGGAAATTAGAAACTTAATCCAAAGACCTAATCCAAGATATTTTACAAGATAACAGCATAACCTCATACGCTCAGAAATGGGAATTCTCCAGATTTCTTCAGTACTCTATTCATTACAGCAAATACATTAAGAAAATTAATTAATTAGATGAAGAAAACATGGTTAGAAAAATATACGCCAAAGCCAAAGGAGCAAACATCAGGTCAGGAGCTAAATGGATAGAGGAAGGGGAGAAAAATTCAGCATATTTTTGCAGCCTTGCAAAAGACAAGAAAGGAACTCTATCCACACTCTTACAGTTAATGATGCAGACTCCACTGATCCACAGTTAACTGCTAAAGAAATATCAGCATTTTACCAAAACCCATACAGCTCATCATTTTCCTTCACTGACTGCAATCTCTTTCTCCAGAAAATTAAAGATCTGATCCCCCAAATCAATAACGACTTCAAGGAAGAAAGTGATGCAGACCTAGAAGAATTAGACAGAGCAGTCATGCAGATAAAATTAGATAAATCTCCAGGAACTGATGGTCAGAACTTTTAGTCATTTCTGAGACTTACTTAGAGATTTTCTTTTGTAAGTATTTAAGGAACTTTCATCAAATCTGTCTAACTAGCATGAAACAAGGCGTTATTACACTCATCCCAAAGCCGGGGAAAAATGACAGGAATACAGACAACTACCGCCCAATTTCTTTACTGAACAACGATTACCACGGATCACCTTTTCTTCAACTGCATGCATTCCTCCAGATTCTGGAAAGATTTACAGAAATGGATAAATACAAAATTCCAACTATCGGCTCCCCTCACCAGGAATAATATTGTGTTTGGTGTTAATATGAACTATACGAAAAGTAATTTTGTAATTAACTATTTATGAAGTTATTTAGTTGTTTTCCTTTTTTTTTTTTTTTTAAAAAATAAAATTTTTATCAATTTTATTCCTTTTATTTAAATTTAAGCTTAATTTTGGACTTTCTGTTAATGTTATATGACACCTGTTCTGATGACTATGAATATGTGCCTTTATGTCAAAGTATTTTCAATAGAGTGCATAAAATGCCCTGTGTTTGTATACAAAATGTTCAAAGCAGGAAAAAAAAGTCTCTTTGTTTTATATTTTTAAAGTTAACCAGGAATAAATACATAAAGAAAAAGATAAACAATTAAAATTCACATCAAAATTCACATTGTTTTGTATATTTAAAGTGAGTAAAGACCAAATAGTTTGAAAAATACACAGTCAAACATACAAAAAATAATGCAAAAATACAAATAACTATTTATGTCATATGAACGTAAAAAGTAAATGCTACGACTCAAACAAACTGAAGTGTTGCTAGTTTTCTATAATAGTTTATATTTTTAAAAACACTAGGACATTGAAAGGATAATCTTTCTTTTGGCACATTCTTTTAGAAGAATGAGAAGAAATACTAGAAGACGTGAATTGTTTTTATGTGAAAGAAAACCTTCCTAAGTTTATTTCCTGGGAAAAAACAGTTATTTACTAGATGGACTGTGTTGATTACTGAAGTAGATTCAAGAAAGTGACACTTTCTGAGAAGTCATGTGTCATTTATTTGTTTTTTCAGTACGCATCATATTCAAGTGTTGAATGAGCAACATGTTGATCTGCCCCAAACTAGCAACGCGACAGAAGGCGGGGCTAATAGCTTGTCACGTGCTCAGCGTCACAACGGTGACGATCTGTAAACCATCCGCACCGCATTGACTGGATGTGTGAAAAGGAGTCGTAGCCAGCGCAGATATTATCAGATCGGTTTTTTTACGACTCGTCAGTCCGTGACTGTTTGTGGTGTTAAAAACAACTCAAGCTCGGTGGTCTCTGTTGTCTAACCGGCAGAAAATGAAGCTTTCTGTGTTCTCTAAAACTTAAGTATTTCCTCTTGATTTTTCCCAAAGGTAAGTGGCATTCAGGAAATATTTGTATAAATGGTTTAACACTTTCTTGTGACTTGTCATGTTGGCTTAATTTGTAGAATGGCTTCACTGTTTAGTCATGTTATTAGACGTTTATATGCTTTTAAAAAGAAAGGCACAAATCCTGGAGGCTGATAAACTCCCTATTCTGTCATTTTAAGTGGCAAATTGGGTGTTTTTGTTATTATTTCCTTAAAATATCTTTAATTCATTACGTTTTGTTATTTTGTGCACTTTATTGTATTCTATGGAGACAACAAAGACCAGTTTAGACAGTGATATGGTTAGTTTCAGCCTTTATCTTTACATGTCAATGCTGCTATCACTTCCTCCTAGCAGAAAGAGATAGTTTCTTCCTTTTCAGGTGTGCAGATGTTCACTTCACTTTGTCAAACTTTAGATTTTTCCTGATCCAAAGTGTGAAAAAGTGAAAGTAGAATCATGCATGCTGATAATGTATTGATTGTTCTGTAGGGGTGTTGTTGGCGCCTGAGGATCTCATGATGGATAATTCACGTACATGTGCAGACTTGTGTGTCACATGGAAGAAGCAAACACATTTAGTTTTTCATCACACAGCTGCCAGATTGATGGATAAGATAAAGACTGAAGGACATCTCAGCGATATTGGTTATTGATTGTATGTAGACTTTGTGGCCGCTGATCAGCACTTTTAACAAGGAAACTTTCAAGCATGACCAAAAATATTTAAAAAAAATTTTTTTTTTCTAAATTACAAGTTATTATTTTTAGTTTTTGTTTTGGTCGGAACATTTGTTAAATTTTCTGGAATTTATTTATTTATTTGTTTTTTTTTTTCTTTTTTTGGGTGAATTAAATATCTGAAAATGATGCCAAATCTTTTCAAACAGAAGCAAAAGGTGCTTTTAAAGGAAATTAAGACATCTTTTAAAGTGTTTTACGTCTCTTTTATGAAGTGATTTGGCTGATATTGTTTCCTTAGGCAGATCTCAAGGCTACTAAACAGTATAAGAGTATTAGTATTTAGTTTAAAGCTGTCCTGTGGACCATCGGGCATGCCCGGCTCGAGCTGCAGACGCACGTGATCAGGCAGGACAAGGCAGGTTTTATTTGTTTAGCACATTTCATGTACAACACAAATCAATGGGATGGTTGTTTATCGCTTTGTGATGGACTAGTGACCCATCCAGGGTGTTCCCTGCATGTTAACAGCTGGAATAGGCTGCAGTGAGCCCACCAACCTGTATTGGATTAGACCCATGGATTGATGCATCAAGACTCAAAAGGGCTTTAAAAGTCGCCGCTTATGTTGAGATGTTCTGGATTTGAAGCTGACATTTGTCAGATAAACTCCAGGCGGTTCTGAGACGTTTGAGGGAAATGTCTCTGAAGCTACAAGTCCAACATTTCTGCACAGATAATGATCAGTTTAAACAACCTGTTTTTTCTTGTTTGCTTCCTGCCTGAAAACGAGAACACTTCCAGTTAATCTGGGACGAATGAGGAACCAAGTCGGTACATTACAGAAACTAGTGTTTTCTTTTTAAATATTTAGTAGCATTGCTGGTATTTTTGTGGACATTTTCCCTTTTTTGGTTACTTAGTGATGATCAGATCACTTCTTTAACAGAAATGCCGTCAGCTGGTTTCAGCTCGAGCATTTGTTGTTTTTTTCTTCGTTTATGAGGCGATGCACAAACAGATGTATTTTAGATCCTGAAAAATGTGCAGCTGAAGGACTTTTTTTGTGATTTAGTCTGTTTAAATTCAGATCTGTGACCAAACATTGACTTCATGTGTGAAACTTGTGAAGGTTTATTGATGTTACATTCAAAATGCTTCATCTGAAACCAGCGAGGCTTCTTCATTAACAGGTTATTTGTAGAATTGATTACAAGGCCGTGACGGTGATGAAAGAAGTGTTTCGGCCACCAGTTATTACCTTCATGTCCACCTGTCTAAATCGAGGAAGGAAGATGAAATATTTCTGGAAAACTTGCAGGGTTTTGGAAGTAATCCAGAACTTCTGATGCTGTCAGTAATGTGTTCATCTCACATCCTCTTTGCTTTGCATGTCATTGTTTACGTGTGGTTTTTCATGACGATTCTATAGGCTAAACTTTCTGGGTTAGACCGCCACCATGTCACCACCAAAGGGCTGCTCCATCAACACCGGCTCTTCAGACGAGAGCGAGGACAGCGAACCTCTCGTCAAGACCGACGAGGGTGAGTTACCCTGCAAACATGGACAACTTCAGCTGCTGCTTTTTACTCTGCTGCAAATCTTTAGCATGTTCAAATTACCTGTTATGTAAAAGCTCAACGGCCCTTGTGACCATCAGGTGGCTGCAGGTAGAACAAAATCACATGTTGCTGAAATAAACTCATTTTATCTGCATAAACCGAAGTTTAAAGAACATTCTGTTAAATTTAAACTGTAGAAGAGTCAGCACAGGAACCTGCGTCATTTCTTTATTTTGTCAGCAAACGAGTTTTTATTTATGATAAGATGATAAAAACCTTTATTCAGCTAAAAGCGGCAGAAATGTCATGCGGCTTATGCTGCTAGAAGCCTGCTCTGTTGCTGCTCTTTTCAACCCTCATGCTTTCATTAAATCATTTTGGTAAATCAGGTGCAAACATGAGCTGTTTTCACATGATTGCATAGAAAATCAGGTCGGGACTTGTTTTTTCACACGTGTACGAGACAGAAGGGGATTCTCCACATTCTCATGACAGGAAACATGCAGTGAAGGTTGTTTTATCATAAAAAACAGGGCAAAAATCCATAATAGGAGCAGTTCCATCATCAATTTCATTATCAATTTATTCATAAAGCACTTTAACTCAAGCCACAGTTGAACATGCATTCTAAAATACATGCATAAAAACGCATAAAAACAAAACATAAAGCAATTAAATTAATAAAATACGAAGCAAATGGAGGAATTTGGGGTCTAAACATTGTGCTTGGTGTATCTGATGAACAGCTTGTCCCTGTAGTCTTGTGTTTATCTTGGGCAGGACATTTCTCAGCTTTATACGGTGTAAACTTGGAATCAGGTCCGTCCATTTCAAGCAGACATGTCACTTCCAGTCTGCTTCTGGATCCTGATAGTTCCTCATTCATGTTTTATATTTTGCTTTGATGTGAATAAATGTCATTAACAGGCTTCTGAGGAACTTGACAAGCAGTTTAGTTAACTAGAATCAAGTAGGAAACATCTAAAACAGGCAGGACAGGATCGAGCAACACAGCTTTAAAACAGGAATGTGCAGGACTAATGGAATAGTCCATTCCATTAGTCTGATTCAGATGCTGCGGCAGGAAACATCCAAAACCTGCAGAATGGACTTTGCCTGTCCCTGCTGTAACACACTGCTCATTTAATCACTGACGTTCTTTCCTTCCTGGAATTTATGTTCACATATTTGCTGTTCAGCATCCTTCATAGAAAACTCATTATAAGTCTTTTCACTCCACAAACACGGACGTTGCATCAGCAGAAATCTTAACGGTTACAACACTGTCAACTTGAATCACATTTCATAAACAGGTCACATGAACTCAGCTAACATGTTAGTGAAAGAGTAAACCCAGGGTAGAAGGCCTTATCAGCTGCATGAACTCAAAGAGGGTTAAATGGACATCATCCCGCTGAGTGAGTTTCTTTCGGTCCCGAGTCCTGTGTGACATTACGGCATTATGGCGTTATGGCATTACAGTACTATGACATTACGATGTTGTGGCATAACGATGTTACGGCGTTACGGCATGACAGCTCTATGACATTACAATGTTTTTGCATAATGATGTTACGGCGTTACGGCATGACAGCTCTATGACATTACAATGTTTTTGCATAATGATGTTACGGCGTTACGGCATGACAGCTCTATGACATTACAATGTTGTTGCATAATGATGTTACGGCGTTACGGCATTACAGCTCTATGACATTACAATGTTTTTGCATAATGATGTTACGGCGTTACGGCATTACAGCTCTATGACATTACAATGTTTTTGCATAATGATGTTACGGCGTTACGACATGACAGCTCTATGACATTACAATGTTGTTGCATAATGATGTTACGGCGTTACGGCATTACAGCTCTATGACATTACAATGTTGTTGCATAATGATGTTACGGCGTTACGGCATTACAGCTCTATGACATTACAATGTTGTTGCATAACGATGTTACGGCGTTACGGCATGACAGCTCTATGACATTACAATGTTGTTGCATAATGATGTTACGGCGTTACGGCATTACAGCTCTATGACATTACAATGTTGTTGCATAACGATGTTACCGTGTTACAGCATGATGATGTTATGGCATTACGACATTACAGCATTACAGCACTATGACATTACGACATTATGGCATAATGATAATACTGCGTTACAAAATTACAGCGTTATGGCGTTATGGCATTACAACACTATGAGATCAGATTACGATGTTGTGGCATAACGATGTTACCGCATTATGACATTACGATGTTACGGCATCACGACATTATGGCATTAAAGCATGATGACATTACCACATTATGGCATTAGAACATTATGGTATTATGGCATTACGACGTTACGACATTATGGCATTACGGCATTACGTCATTATGGCGTTATGACATTACGAAATTAAGCCATTACAGCATTATGACATAATGGCATTACAGCATTATGACATAATGGCATTACAGCATTATGACTCTATGAAATTAAGCCAGCATTACATTATAACGTTACAAAATTAAGCTATAACAGCATTACGACATTATGACATTATGGCTTTACGGCATTACGGCATTACACATTACAATGTTATGGCATTAGGACGTTATGTTGTTACAACATTACAGCGTTACAGCATTACGGAATTACAACATCACAAATTAAGCCACTACAACGTTATGCTATTACAACATTATGGGGTTATAACATTATGGCGTTATGGCATAACGACACTATGGCATAACGTCATTACGGCTTTATGGCATTACAACATTACGAAATTAAGCCATTACCTGCATTATGGCATTACAGCGTTACGCCGTTACCGCGTTACTGCGTAACTGCATTACAACATTACAACATTACAAAATTAAGCAATTATGGCATTATGACATTATGGCATTACGATGTTACAGCATTACAAAATTAAGCCATTATGGCATGACAACATTATGGTGTTACAACATTACAGTGTTACAGCACAACGGCATTACAACATCACAAAATTAAGCCATTATGATGTTATGCCATTACGAGATTATCGCATTATGGCATTACGAAATTACAAAATTAAGCCATTACGACATTATGCCAGTTTGGCTTGACTTTATTATGATATTATGAAATTAAGCATTATGGCATTATGGCATTATGGCATTACGACGTTACAGCATTACAAAATCAAGCTATTATGACATTACAATATAACGGCATTATGGCTTTACAACGTTATAGCATTATGACATTACAGCATGACGACATTACGGCATGACGACATTACAGCATTACGAAATCAAGCTATTATGGCGTTATGTACGGCATTATGGCATTACAACATATTATTGCAAAGATCTTCTCTGAATTCTGTCGGTACATTGTGAGCAGCAAACAACCAAACGTCCCAGCCTCAACAGCACCAAACTCTGGTTCCATGAACTCTAAGAGGATCATTTAGACACATTTCAAATTAAACACGAATAATTTGAGAAATAATTTTTAACGTAAACTATTAATCATGAAATGAACTCAAGCTGGAGGACTGCTGCCATCGACTTTAGAAAGGAATTTCAGCTGTATCGCTCTTTCAGTTCCTCCTCAGTGCTGCTCTGCTCGCCTCAACCTCGCCGTGCTCATGTTCCTCGGCTTAGCTGTGGTCTACGGTCTCCGCGTCAACCTCAGCATCGCTATGGTTGCCATGGTGAACACCACAGATACTGAAGTTGCAGAAAACAGCTCTGTTGTCCACGCCTGCCCGCTGCCGTCAAGGCCAGAAAACACCAGTGATGTGCTCCAGCAACCAGAGGGGGTAAAGTCTTCAGAATTCCAACAGCTGTGCATGTGGATGTGTGCATTTTGCATGTTTTGACACCGCCTCGCTTTGTCTTCTTGCCCCAAGACCCCTCAGTACCCCTGGGATGCAGAGATTCAGGGTTGGTTGCTTGGAGCCTTCTTCTTCGGCTACCTCTTCACGCAGATCCCAGGGGGCTACCTGGCCGGTCACTACGGGGGGAAGATCTTCCTCGGCCTGGGTGTGTTGGGAACAGCTGCCCTCACCATCCTCACCCCTCTGGCTGCCAAGTGGGGGCCGTACTGGCTGTTTGCACTGCGAGTGTTGGAAGGTGTTGGGGAGGTAATGCCACATACAAACCGGGCTCTTTATTTGGTGATAAAATCTTGTTAAATCTGCATATTTGATGACATGACGCAGCTCTGGAAGACATGGCTCCGAGGATGTTTTCTCCAGTAAGGGTTCTGTTTCTGCAGGGGGTTACCTTCCCGGCCATGATGGCAATGTGGGCTCGGTGGGCTCCTCCTCTGGAGCGCTCTCGCCTGATTACCCTGTCGGGGGCCGGGGGCAGCTTTGGGGCCTTTGTGGCCCTGCCGCTCACCAGCTTCCTCTGCGAGATGCTCGGCTGGCCCGCTGTCTTCTACTTGTGTGGTAAGTGAAGGAAATGCTGACAGATGTGATCAGACACGAAAGTTGCGTCCTTTGTTTCTTATTTTATTACAGTTCATTATGCCATCTTTTCATGATTTATTTCCTCTCTTAGGGGGTGCTGGTTGCATCTGGGCGGTCTTCTGGTTCCTGCTGGTTTCTGATGACCCTCGCACTCATCGGCGAATCAGCGAACAGGAGAGGGATTATATCGTAACCGCCATTGGACCTCAGGTGCTGTCTTGTCTTGCTGACCTTCTGCTTCCATGTGTTGCTCTTCGTTTTCTTTGTTTATGAACATTTCTACATCTGTTTTATGAACACTCACAACGTTTGTGCAGGAGTGAGAGTTGCAGCCTAAAGCGGCTCTGAGAAACCAATTTGTCAGACATTTTCTGCCTGCTGTGGATTATTTCTCCTCACTTCCCTTATCAGACTTCCTGTTCCCATTTCCATTTCTGCTCTCGTGTGTTAGCTCTCAGTCCTTCAGATGTCCTTTCATTGTGGTGTTTTTTTTGTGTCTAAATATCTGAATAATCCTGGTTAAACAGAGTTTGTTTTTGTTCTATTTGATTCTCCAGTCATTTAGCAGATGCTTTTATCCAAAGCGACTTACATATGAGTGAGAGAGAACATGCAAACTCCACACAGAAAGGCCACTGACCAAACCTTGCCCCAGCCAAGGATCAAACCAGCAACCTTATTGCTGTGAGGCCACAGTGCTAACCACCATGCCACTTTGCAGCCATACAAAGAATTAATACCATAATATTTGTTGCAAAGAACTGGGCTAAGTTCTCCCACTTTCCAATAAATACAGCTATACTAAGTGTTGAAGTGCTCCTTGAAGAGCTGAGTCTTCAGCTTGTTCTTAAAAGTAGACAGGGACTCTGCAGAGCGGACAGAGTTTGGGAGATCATTCCAGCATCGTGGCACAACAGAGGAAAATAGTCTGGATTGGGATTTAGTCCCATGTATTGGTGGTAACACGAGGCGCCTTTCACTGGTGGAACGTAGCTGTCGAGAGGGAGTGTAGGTCTGGATCAGGGAGTGAAGGTAGACGGGAGCCGTTTCAGTTATTGTTTTGCAAGCCAGAAGCAAAGCTTTAAATTTGATGCGTGCTGCAACTGGAAGCCAATGACATGAGCTCTTTGGGTTGGTTGAAAACCGGACGCGCTGCAGCATTCTGGATCATCTGCAGAGGTTTAATAGAGCATGCAGGCAGACCTGCCAGCAGGGAACTGCAGTAATCGATGCGCGAGATGACCAGAGCCTGAAACAAAAGCTGAGTCGTGTGTTCTGTCAGGTATGTCTGATTCTCTTGATGTTGTAGAGAGCAAATGCGGCAGGTACGGGCAACTGAGGCAACATGGACCTTAAAGGTCAACTGGTCATCCACCATGACGCCAAGACTCCGGGCAGTAGACGTAGGAACAAGTGTGATAGAGTCAAGCTTCAAACTTAGTTGCGGATGTAAGGAAGGATTGGTTGGACAGACATTGAGCTCTGTCTTGGACAGCTGAAGGTGGCGAGCCTTCATCCATGTGTAATGGGAGTGTGTCTGCTGTCCTTTCTTGGTCTTCCTGACCTTGTCCACACCCGTGAATTACTTGTTCTTTCTGCGTTGTGTTCTTGCACGTGACATTGAATGAAACATCTGGACCACAGCAGCTGCTAGTTGTTCTTTAATAGCATTCTGTACAAACAAACAGAAAAGTGCTGTAACATGCAGCTTGCTTCACACAGGTTGGTCATCAGCCTCCTGTTAGCAGACACAAAGGAAGACCTTGTAGCTGCATGATATATGTGAATACTACAAACTCAAGTAAATGCACAAAATAAACAGCACAAAACTTTGTGTCTACAGCTCCTATAAATTAATAATCATAAACATTCAATTTATACAGTCAAAATAATCAAACACTTTGTTAATTATGAGCAGAAAAATGGCCCATACCTCCTCTCAGACTGCAAAGTGCGGACTGAGAGCTTTGCAGCGCGGGCTGAGAACAATGCAGTGCTGACGTCATCAGACAGCGACTTCTTAAAGGGGCAGTACCAGTATTAAAACTGGAGCATAGACAATTTGTTGAACACAGTCTGAACATTAATAAAGTGGAGATTTCCTGGTTTAGATCAGGATTTGATGAAATTCCAAACATAAAAGAATGAGAGACATATCACTCTTGTTACACATGCCAAGTTATCAGCAAGGCAAGCTGATATTCTCATTGAGGCGGTTGTGTCATCTGAAGGAAAGGAGAGGAAAAGCGGAGTGTCATCAGCGTAACAGTGATAGGAGAAGCCGTGAGAGCTTATGACTGCACAAAGTGAGGAGGTGTAGGTGTAGAAGAGAAGAGGGCCAAGCACCGACCCTTGGGGCACCCCTGTTTTCAACTCGTGAGCTGGACACTTCTCCTCGCCAGGATACTCTGAAGGATCTTCCTGAGAGTTAGGACGAGAACCAGGAGAGGACAGATCCAGAGATGCCGAGCTCAGAGAGTGTAGAGAGGAGAATCTGATGGTTCACTGTGTCAAAAGCAGCAGACAAGTCCAGAAGTTTCAGGACTGAGGATTGACCAGTGGACCTGGTCCAGAAGTTTCAGGACTGAGGATTGACCAGTGGACCTGGCAAGCCGGAGGGAATCGGTAATAGACAGGGGAGCAGTTTCAGTGGAATGGTCCTGCTTAAAGCCAGACTGATATGGATCAAAAAGGTTTTCATAATGGAGGAACTGCAAGATTTGACTGAAGACTGCACGCTGTAGTAGTTTAGATAAGAAAGGCACCAGTGAGACCGGCCGATAGTTTTCAGCATAGCCGATGGCTGAGCAGGTGGTGGAGAGAGAAGCGAGTTTAATGCCATGAACAGCAGTTGTGCGATGTTGCAATGAGTCCTTCAATTGGTGCTAAATGAGGATTGTGATGTGATCTTCTCAGGGTACGGGTCACGGCTGGACTCTGCCTCTGCTGTCCATGCTGTTTTCTGTCCCTCTCTGGGCCATCATCATCACCCAGATGTGCTCCAACTGGGCATTTTATACCCTGCTGACATCGCTGCCCACCTACATGAACGACATCCTGCACTTTGACCTGCAATCGGTGAGCTTTGCATTTATTTATGCTTCAGTTTATTGTTTGAAAAACACAAATATTAAGAGTTTCTGTCAAAAATGTGTTTTTTATGATTAAAAAAATCTCTGCTTCTTTTAGTATCCAGTCATCTTGCTAAATAATGATGTTTTGTGTACTAGGAATGAGGCGTTTATGTATTCTAGCAGCTATGCTGGTGCTGTAACACATGTAGATGTATGATCACTGCTGAAAGAAGTGCATGCAGAACCTGTGGTAACATCGTCTGTTCTGCTTAGTTTGGCTTTTTTCCCAAAAATCCAGGAAATCATGGGATGCATTTTTTATGCTTTTTGCAGAAGTTTAGTAATTTTTGGGAGGAATTTGCTCCAAATCAGCATGTTTTTCTGCCTTAAAAAGAGTAAACAGCATATTTTGTCCTCTGACAGAAGCAGTCACCACCCTCCTCTTCCTCGCAGGTGAAGTTCAGTCATGAGACTAACCAAAACAAGACTGATAAAGACGTTTCTGTTTGTTCTTTGTACTGAAGACTTACAGACCAAAACATGTAGTCAAGGAGATAAAACAACTCAACATGGATGTATAAAAAAAATTGTGTAGATATAGTGAGCCTATAACGAGTATTTTTACTTCTTGGAAAGACAGAACTGCTTTTTGCGCCATGTGTTGCTCCATTATTTTGTAAAGAAGAGAAGGGGAACATCAGATCAGATAAAGGTCCGTAAAGTCACGAGGTTCTGGGTTTATTTCAGGTTTTTGATGACTGTTGGGATGGTTCCTGTGTCCAACGTGACCACCAGATGTCAGTTATAGTAACAAAACCTTTTGGCTCTCGTAACGTCCTCCTGATTTCCTCACACCGTCGGTCTTACATGAGTGAAGAGTAAAGAGGAAGAAGCTATTTTCAGAGCATTTAATACAACAATAATTCAGTTCTAGTTGAGGCCTATTGTTCTGCCTCGGGTCTGAAACAAAAGCGAAGCGGTGTGTATGATCCTGGTTTCTACAGGAAGCTCTGAGAGATTACTGCAGACATGTCAGAATCAACACGTGTTACTCTGTCAGAGTAAATTCACATGGAACACAGTCGAGCATGTACAGGTTACCTCCTCCTAACAGAAAACCAATAATATCTGTGAAAACCAGAAAACAGCAGCTCAGTTCGCCTGGGAACCAGTAAAGTCCCGTCTGCTGAGGAACTGTTCTATAGCAGGAGGTGAAAAGTGAAGCTGAGCAGTTTTCCAGGTGTTTAATAAAAGGTGTTACCAGGTAAATATCTGAGGAAGCCATCAGCTGATGATGATGATGATGGTGGACATCTATATCAACGGTCAGAGTCAGGAGAATCCAGGTTTAGACCCCACACTCACCTTAGAAACACTATGACGGTCCAGAAGGACATCAAGACCTACATAGTTTATAATAGGAAGAGAGAATACTTCACTATAAAACCTCCATCACCATGGCAACTAGCAGGACCTTCGTTGCCATGGAAACCAGCAGGAGAGAGTCACAGGAGACACATTGGCAGTTTTTCAGAAGAAAACATGATTTCTGGGTTTTCGTCCCGCAGCGAGACAGACGTCTTTGTGATCAGCAGAGTCTGTTTTCACGTGACGTCATGTTTGTGTGGAGAAAAGATCGGAAGCTGTGAGTGGACACTTTTCTGATGCTTGGTAGAGTTCTGTAGCGGAGTTTGTCTCCGTCATGTTGCTATGCTACACGTTAGCATTGCTGCTTTCTGTTCAGGGGACTCTTGTCAAGAAGAGGTTAATAGTGACTTTGATTTAGATTAAATATGTCACTACAAACATGTTCATAATGCTTCATATGATCTGCTGGGATAAATACATGATAAATTCTCTGCTAACAGTAAAACGCATCATTACTGTCTTCAGCAGCCTGGTCTTTGTGGAAGATCGTTGGTCCAGATTTTTCTGCCATGTAAATGTACGTTTATATGTAAATCACAATTTAAAATCCTGCTGTCTAAGAAACATTTAATAATAATCTAATAAACAGACGGACACTCAGAGCTTTACTGCTGCTCCTTCCAAACTGAGTGTCCACATATGATCCTCTCACTTGTGATTTTTCAGTTGTAATAATGAATGAGGACCCTTCATCCATCAGGACAATAACAGCTGATCCTCTGAATTTCTGTGTCAGAATGGCTTCCTGTCAGCGTTCCCGTACCTCGGCAGCGTGGTGGTGTCCACGCTGTCTGGCGTCGTCGCAGACAACCTCATCGAGAGGAGGGTGTTGGCTGTCACCACCGTACGCAAGATCTTCACACTCATCGGTAAGAAAGCCTCCCCAGAACAAGTTCAGAGTTCTGTAGATCAGCTCCTCCTTGTTGTTCCTACATCCAGACTTAAAACCAGAGGGGACCAAGCTTTTTCAGCACAGGCATAACAAGCCCCTCCGATCAAACCAGCCCCCACTGGAAACCTTTTAAATCACATCTTCAAACACATTTTCACTCCCTGGTTTGTGGCACAGCATGAAAACTGGTCTGTTTATCTTTTAATGTAGTTTAGACTTATAACGTCTCTTAATGTATTTTAGGCATTTGTTATTTTTTCTTTAAATTTCTTTTTGTGTATTTTTGTTTAAATTTCTTCTATTTCTGTTCGTGTGATTTTGTGGTATTTTATTTTTGTTTCTCGAGTGTTTTAATGCTGTTAGGAGTGCAGAATCTGACTGTGTGTCTCCAACCAGACCACACTGGTAACCAGGGTTTATCAGATTGTCCACCCTTTTCCCGACACAGTGCCCTGATTAGTGCTCGCGCCATTTTCTAGGGGTGTCCAAATGTCCAGCGAGACAAGAGTAGTGCACTTTAAATTACCCACAATGCATCTTGAAAACTAGTGCGCATCGATGGTCACTAGACGGGTCAGTATAGACCACAATGCATTGCAGTAGGAGCTCAAAGTTACACGAACGTCAAAGCAGGTTAATAATAAACCACAGATAATTAATTTTATGTCTTAATTTGTTGAATAAATATGAACTAAAGAAACAATAAAATACAATATAAGAAAATAAACCTTTTTTCACACGAGTTTGGATTGGATTTGGAACGACGGATGGTGGTTCCACTCATGTTGTCAAGCTGCAGAAAAAGAATGCAGCCCTCATTAAAGCGCCCGAGTTTGTTTATAAACGTCAAGTCATGTCATCAATACATCTAACAGCAATAACTGATGTGGTGCAGCTTCGGTTTACTCGCCTACATGAAGCCGGTTGTTCCAGTCGTGTATTTGCTTTTTCATCTGGTCCTAAAAGCCTGAAATGATCACCTAGCTGGTCTCTCCACAGGTCTGCTGCTGCAGGCGGTTTTCCTCGCCGCCGTCTGTTATGCCGGCTGCGACCATATCCTCACCGTCACCTTCCTCACGCTCTGCACCAGCTTAGGAGGGATCAGCGCCTCTGGAGTCTACATCAACCAGATAGACATCGCTCCTCGGTTGGTGCCAGCTGATCTCTCCACATTTTAATCATTCATTTATTTAACTGTCTAGTTTAGAAAGTAGTCAGACATTTCTGATGTTCAGTAGATCACCTTTTTTTTGCAACAGAAGACATCAAAGAATGTTTAAAGATTTTTGGATAAACAAATTATCAAAAAAGCTTCTTTTACTGTCAAATACAGATGCAAACATGTGAGAGAAGATTAAATAACTGAGGTGACTTATGGTCAGTTTTACTGCTTGTGATTCTCAGCCTGAATCTTTTATTCCTGCTGAAGAACTTCTGGTGATTTTTTTAGATTAATAAACTGTAATATTTGGAAAATAAAATGACATAAAATCAAATAAAATTATTTTTTTAAAAAATGATAAAATTAATAATTCAGTAAAATAATAAAAAGAAATATTGAATTCAGCTATGTAAAATAAAGTTCAGCCAGGACGTGGACAATGACAGTGAGACCTGGAGGGGAGTGATTGGGAGGCATGGTCCTCCCCCTCTGAACCCAAATGGTGTCTTCTTATTGGACTTCTGTGCTCGTCATGGATTGTCCATAACGAATGTCCATATGTACACCTGGCATCAGGATTCTCTGGGCCGCAGTTTGATGATCGTTTTTGTAGTTGTATCGTCGGACCTGCGGCCACATGCCTTGGACACTCGGGTGAAGAGGGGGGCGGAGCTGTCAACTGATCACCACCTGGTGGTGAGTTGGCTCAGATGGTGGGGGAGGAAGCCGGTCAGAACTGGCAGGCCCAAACGTGTTGTGAGGGTCTGCTGGGAACGCCTGGCTGAGTCCCCCGTCAGAGCGAGCTTCAACTCCCACCTTCAGCAGAGCTTCGAACATGTCCCGAGTGAGGCGGGGGACATTGAGTCCGAATGGGCTGTGTTCCGTGCCTCTATTGCTGAGGCGGCCAGCCGGAGCTGTGGCTGTAAGGTCGTTGGTGCCTGTCGTGGCGGTAATCCCAGGACTCGTTGGTGGACACCAGCAGTGAGGGATGCTGTCAAGCTGAAGAAGGAGTCCTATCAGGCCTTCTTGGCCTGTGGGACTCTGGAGGCAGCTGATGGGTACTGACAGGCTAAGCGGCATGCGGCTTCAGCTGTTGCCGAGGCAAAAACTCGGGCATGGGAGGAGTTCGGCGAGGCCATGGAGAAAGACTTCCGGACGGCTTCGAGGAGATTCTGGTCCACCATCCGGCGGCTCAGGGGGGGGAAGCAGTGCTCCATCAACACTGTGTACAGTGGAGATGGGGAGCTGCTTGGGGAGATCTCAACTCAGGACGTTGTGGGTCGGTGGAGGGAATACTTCAAAGACCTCCTCAATCCTACCAACACATCTTCCGATGAGGAAGCAGAGCTGGCGGACTCAGGGGTGGACTCTCCTATCTCTGGGGCTGAAGTCGCTGAGGTGGTCAAAAAGCTCCTTGGCAGCAAGGCCCCGGGGGTGGATGAGATCTGCCCGGAGTTCCTTAAGGCTCTGGATGCTGTGGGGCTGTCCTGGCTGACACGCCTCTGCAGCATCGCGTGGACATCGGGGACAGTACCGCTGGACTGGCAGACTGGGGTGTTGGTCCCCCTTTTTAAGAAGGGGGACCGGAGGGTGTGTTCCAATTACAGGGGAATCACACTCCTCAGCCTCCCTGGTAAGGTCTATTCAGGGGTCCTGGAGAGGAGGGTCCGCCGGATAGTCGAATCCCGGATTGAGGAGGAGCAGTGTGGTTTTCGTCCTGGTCGCGGAACAGTGGACCAGCTCTATACCCTCTTTGGGGTCCTGGAGGGGGCATGGGAGTTTGTCCAACCAGTCTACATGTGCTTTGTGGACCTGGAGAAGGCATTTGACTTCGACCCCGGAGTACACCTCCTCCTAAAACGAATTAGTTTCCAGTGAGGGTTGGACTCCGCCAAGGCTGTCCTTTATCACCAGTTTTTTTCATAACTTATATGGACTGAATTTCTAGGCGCAGCCGAGGTGTTGAGGGGAACCGACTTGGTGGCCTCAGGATTGGGTCTCTGCTTTTTGCAGATGCCGTAGTCCTGTTGGCTTCATCTGGTCGTGATCTCCAGCTTTCGCTTGAGCGATTCGCAGCCGAGTGAGAAGCAGCCGGGATGAGAACCAGCACCTCCAAATCTGAGACCATGGTCCTCAGCCGGAATAGGGTGGATTGTCCTCTCCGGGTCGGGAGTCAGGTCCTGCCTGAAGTGGAGGAGTTTAAATATCTCGGGGTCTTGTTCATGAGTGAGGGAAGGATGGAGCGTGAGATCGACAGACAGATCGGTGCGGCGTCTGCAGTAATGCAGACTCTGCGCCGGTCTGTCGTGGTGAAGAAGGAGCTGAGCCAGAAGGCGAAGCTCTCGATTTACCAGTCGATCTACGTTCCTACCCTCACCTATGGTCATAAGCTGTGGGTCGTGACCGAAAGAACAAGATCTTGTATACAGGCAGCTGAAATGAGTTTCCTCCGCAGGGTGGCCGGGCTCTCCCTTAGAGATAGGGTGAGGAGCTCAGTCATCCGGGAGGAGATCAGACTAGAGCCGCTGCTCCTCCGCATCGAAAGGAACCAGTTGAGGTGGCTCGGGCATCTGGTCAGGATGCCTCCTGGACCTCCCTGGTGAGGTGTTCCAGGCACGTCCCTCTGGGAGGAGACCCCGGGGAAGACCCAGGACACGCTGGAGGGATTATATCTCTCAGCTGGCCTGGGAACGCCTCGGGATCCCCCCCGCAGAGTTGGCAAATGTGGCTGGGGAGAGGGAAGTCTGGGCTTCCCTGCTTAGGCTGCTGCCCCCGCGACCCGACCCCGGATAAGCGGCATGAAGATGGATGGATGGATAATAATAAAGAGTAAAATGTAAGAATTAAGGGGAGCCTATTATCCGAAAGGCTGCTCTTGGCAGAGGACGGTTGTTGAGCCAGACCACCGTTCTGCTGTCATGTCAGACAGGACTGGTCAACAACAAAACATAAGTTGTTCAGCCAGATTGGGAATTATTGAAAATAATAATTACAAACTGGAAACTGCAGATGTCAAAGCTAACTCTGCTACGATGTAGCAAATGCTAAAATTTATGATCAACATTGTCCAGAGTCCCTGCAAGGATTTCCATACAGTGGTGACATGGAGGATAAGAACTTTGATTAAAAACCTCTAATGTTGTTTTCCATGTGGGATCTTGTTAAAGTCCACTAGACTTTGGCAGGATGACGTGTGGATGCAGATTGGGCGACGTCCTGAAATCCAGCCGTTCTTTCATTGCTTATGTCTGGATGTTTTTTAAGGCTTCTTTAACGTGTTTTCCTCTCCCGGCAGGTTTGCAGGATTCCTTCTAGGAATCACCAACACATTCGGGACGGTTCCAGGTGTCGTGGCGCCGATCGTGACCGGATACTTCACTGAAGACGTGAGTCTCTAACAGCAAGCAGCTGGTTTGATATGAAAACTAAATCAAAGCAAACTTTATTCATAAAGCAGTTTCCATAACAGAGGCAACACAAAGTGTTTACAGGATAAAAACAATTCATGCAGGTTAAAATAACTAAAAACACACTCATCATATTCTCTTTCACACGATAATACACACACACACACACACACACACACACACTCAAAGTCCTACTGCCACCCACTCTAACATGACTCCCGAACTTCTCTCTTGATGAATGAAGATACAAACAAATAAAAAAAAAAAATAAAGGTAAACATCTGGCTTGATGCTGATGTGAGGAAACAATATCTTTGGGATCCGTCCACACGAAGAGTCAGTCCTCCCACGTCCATGGGGGTCGTTGCCACAGCAACCACCCAGATGGGAGCAGGCTGGGGTTCAGCCCACAGGACCCCCACCACCCAGCTTTCACAGGGGACGTAGCAACAGCAACCACCCAGATGGAAGCAGGCTGGGGTTTAGCTCACAGCCATAAGGCTACGGTGCAGGAAACCTGCCACCCAGACAGCGTTTATCACCGTGACAACAACCTCCAGTGTGGAGGATCCCCATGAGGAAAGCAAAACTTAAAGAACCTAAGAATCACAATAAGTGCAGCAATGATAAAAAATACATATAAAAGATTTCATAAAATAATGTGCTTAAAGTTTTAATAAAATAAAATAAATTGAGATCAAACTAGATTAATGAAAAGCTGAGCTAAAAGCTGCATCTTTAGCCTCTTTCTGTAAACATCAACAGTGTAAACAGCTTTAATCTGGTCTTCATTCTGCAAATAACTTGTGTCCTTTCTCTTTGTACGCGGCGCTGTCGGACCTCCAGTTTGACTTGAAGGGTGTTTTGTAAATAAAGATGCATCGGCTCGTAGGTAGATTAGAGTTTATCTCCTACAGATTTCTGCAGTTCAGATATTTGTAGAAAATCAAAGCTGATTATCTTTAAAGGAAAACAACTCTGGTCAGAAATCGTCTCTTAAACTAGATATTTGACAGTCCAGCGTGAATAAAACTCATCTTTATGTAAGGAATAAATGACGGTTAACTTCAGGCTGGTGCGACTCCTTCAACATCCTGCTGATGCTTCTTCTTCTGTGGTCGGCAGCACACCCTGGCAGGCTGGAGGAAAGTGTTCTGGGTCGCCGCTGGGATCAACACCGGTGGCGCCCTCTTCTACACCATATTTGGCAGCGGGGAGATCCAGCCATGGGCCGTCACCGACTGAACTTCATCTTACACTGAAGTGTCTGAAACGGCAGGAAACGATCTTTTTCTACTTCCACTTTGTTCTGTTTTGGACATAAAAGTAGATGATGACTTTCAAACATGTAAAACTCACTCTGGGCGTCAGATTTTACTCAACAGTCTGGCTGCAGCACCAGATTATTTGTTTTGTGCAAAATCATGTCCACAAAAAAAACTGAGCGAATGTTAAAATTTGTTTCTTCATCGTTTCACATGAAAGTGATGAAACTCTGCAGCGGTGACACGGATGTGAAGGGAAGTTTGTGCATTTGCAGACTGATCTGAACACATGAAACGAGGTTTACATGTTTGCGAGTCACCTCCAGGTGCTTGGTGGGGCATGAAGAAGAGCGGCAGGTCTACCTCGCCAACACACACAGCTGCAGAGGAATTCTTCCACCAGCACGACACAAACAGTCGACTTTCATCAAGATGCTTTCAGAGTTCTGCCTCTAAGCACAGAAACAGCTCATTTTAACCAGGAATAGCTTTTATACCAACAGATCATGAGTTTTTTTTTTTTTTTTTACTGTCTATCTACAGTTTTTATTTCTTTATTGACAAACAACACAAAGACCTGAGAGATCAGTTTTTTATTGACTTTATAATCCCATTTAACACAACATGAAGAGATTATAATTCTACCTCTGTGAGGTGATGCTTTCTGAGCTCTTCTGGCTCCTGTAGCAGCACATTGGTGTCGGTTGACCATATGCTGCATGTTTTCACAAACAAACAAACATATGTTGCCTGTTTCATTCAGAAAAAGGGAAACTTCAGACCACTGCTCCTCTTCAGCTTCTCCACGTATAAAAAGTGGACGTTCTACATTCCTGTGAGAACAAAGAAAAACATTTACTGTTGAGCAAAATGTCTTTTTCAGCAAATATCAGGAACATAATGTGAGTTTTGGACTGATGAACATCCACGCTGCCGAATGGAAGACCAAACAAGTGCAATCTTTTTATTTCGTTTCTCAGATTATTTTATTTGGAATTTCAATTCTAAGATGTTTTATAGTTTTTTTTATGAACAAACATCACATAGCAGGAGTTTGACGTGTTTTAATGGCTTCTAACTGCCTTGTTAAGTGTTTACAGATTGTTTTGTGTCCACCTCGACAGATTTGACAAACGAAGCACTTTTATTTGCCTTAATTCTGACCAGAGTATTCAGACAGTGTTAGACTTCATTTTACCGTCAACATGCTGCCTTTCTTCATCTCTTTGCCGTCCAGACTGTTTTTCTGAAAGGAAATGTTCACAACAACTCTGGCAGTAAATCAAAGTGCACTATGATTGTAAAGATGAAATGTTTATTCATGAATGCAATAATGTGTTTACCTTATTGTGCAAATTTGTTTGTTTCTCTTGTGAAAGGATGTGATGAAATCTGACTTTTCTTGGCATTCTCTTCTCATCACTTTATTCATTTCTAAATGTTGTTTTACTTATTTTAACACTGTCTGAATATGGAATGATGTAACTTTGCAGCTTGTCTGCTCAGTTTTCTGATCCTATTATTTAAATGTCTTCATTTTACCTTTAAACTTTTACTTTCCTTTTTATGCTCCAATGCAGAAGTTAGAAACCTCTGTTGGTTGTCTGTCTTGTGTATTGTGTATATAAATGAATTTTTCTCTAGGATTTTCCGCCTGACACGGCTGGCTGTGTTACGAGCTGGATTGCAGGCTGGAGCGCTGTCTGTGCAGACAGTAAATGTTTGCACCCACCAGAAAATAAACGGAGCATCCGTCACCGGATTTATTTAAATTTAGCTCAGCTTTTCATTAATCTAGTTTGACAACTGAAGAGTTATTTAATCAAAACTGGTTTTTATCAGTGATTATGTCACTATGTTGATGATGAAAATTGAGACAGTATCACTTTTTTTTGTAATGATACATTTGAAGTCAAAACAACTACTTTGGAAGGTTTTTTGAAAATTTTTTAAGAACAACTTTATGAATGTTTTATGTAATTAAAATGAAGAAATGAAAAAAATGAAGGAAAATATCAAATAAACATGTTTTTTCAACTCCATTTATCATCTGTCATACAGGCTGGACTCTTTGTGTTTTGCAGTGTTGTTGTTTACTCAGGGCGTATTCCGTCTGTTACTTTGTTTGTTTGTTTTGTAAAACAAGACTTAATTTAGACAACATTTTGAACAGCAGTGTCTCATATTACACACAAAAGGACATGACTGTGAGCACACATGAGGCCGTAGTCATGATGGCGACGTGTCAGTACAAACATGTCAGTACATTGAATGAAAGGTTTGATGATTTGGAACATACCGTTATACCGACAGAAACAAATGACCAGAAACATGAAACTTAAATGAAGAAAAAGCCAGGAAGGGAAAAAAGAAAAGAAAAATATAAAATGTAAACATCACAAAGCATCTCAGATGTTGACTCAACGACAGTTTTTCAGGAAAAGTTTGAATTATATTCATGCATCTAAGGCATTTTATCTTCCATTATTTCTATAGGCTGGTAGAATTTCTTGAAGTCAATATGAAATTCAACAAAGGTAGGAGGCAAATTGGAGAATTTTGCTTTATGAATATGGAATTTAGCAACAAGAATTATTAGTTTAATTATATATTAAATATTGGGGATTTATTTTGATAATATAGAAGAATATCTTTGGCTCCCAGATGTCGAGTTTTAATGCAAAATAATTCTCTATTTGTTTCCAGAATCCTGCGCTGTGATGACATTCAGTAAAAAGGTGTTCAATTCTTTCTTCTTCATGTTGAAAAATTTCTTATCAGCGTTTACAAACTTTGCCAAATAGACATTTGTTGGTTAAATATGGTGTAATATTTAATATTGCATTTCTTTTGCTTTGTTTGAGATGTGATATTTATATGTGAGGAGCTGGGCAACCTTTCAGTTTATATGAGAAATGAAAGCAAACAAATTTCCCTTTTGGAGTTATTTTCTCCAGTTTGTGGAACGTGTTTCTGATATGTTGGTTGTTGCAGTGACGACTGGTAATGTCTGTTCCATCTATAAACCACCTGTTGTCTTCTCTCAACGTTGCTTTTCATCAGCTGAAAGCCTGCGTTATGTTATGGCATTAATGACAAACATGAATGTTTTACAGGGAAAGATTTCAGTCTAACTTCATCGTTCTGTAAGTCTGCAAGAAAGATTTTGTTATCAACCCATTGTTTTAAGAATAATTTATTTTTCCTGACAGTCCACTCATTGTTCCAGATTAAAGTTTGATGTGGGGAGAAGTTGTGGACAAAGCAGAGTTTAGCAGCTGGAAGATCCTGTTGGTGGAATCTAGAGACAGTTAGACGTAGTTTGTTTACATTAAAATTACATTGTAGAAGAAATTAGAAACTGCAAATCTACTAAAAAATATGATTTAGAATGAAGTACGACAGTTAAGACTCCATAAACACTGTTTTAACCATTGCAGCTTGTAAGTATAGTTTCATCCATAAAATCTGCCAATTCCTTTGGGATCTGCTGAAATTTCCTTTCTTAAATGATGGATTTTATTTTTCCATATAAAGTTAATCAACACTTTACTGATATCTCTGCGTAAGGGTTGCTGGACAAAGAAACGGAGTGCAGGGTCGACCAACCTTCAGCTTTGCTCAGCAAAACTCTCCCTAGAATTGAGAAGCTCTTTTGAGCCACATATTGAATTTCTTTCTTTCTTTTAAGTATTTTGGATTTAAAATTTTTTATTTGTCGTTCATTTGTGTTTTTTGATGAATAAATACCCAGATATTTAACATGATTTTTGATAGGGATCTCATTGATGCTGGTTTCATCGGTGTTTTCTAGGCTTTTTAGGCAGATTGAGTTTCAGACCTGAAGCAGCTGAGAAGTCATCAGGATTTTATGTTTGTCTGTGAGGAAAAGGAGCGTATCATCAGACAGTTGGATCATCTTAATCTCCCTCTCAAATATATTCAACCTTTAATAGCACGGCTCTGTCGAATATAAACTGACAGGATAGTAATAATAATAAACAATGAGGAAGAGAAATGGAGAACTTGGACAACTTTGGCGAGCGGATCTATGCAGGGAATCTTTTAGTTGTTTATGGGAAGAACAAAACACTGCTGCTCATAAAGCGTTCTAACATAAGAGACGAATTTTTTACCAAAACTAAAAGTTTGTAACGACCCAAATAAAAACTGATGTTCCACTTTATCAAACGCTTACTAAAAACCTGAAAACAAAATTAAAGCATCAGAATGAATCCAGTCTGAGGAGTCTGTCTGGTCAGGAATAAGTCTGATGTTGCAGCTGATATGTTGATTTTTCATGAACCTTGTTTGAGTTTCATGTTTTACTCAAACTTTCTTTTAAGCGTCTGGTGAAAATATGTGAAAATATCTTATAATCTGTCTCTGAGGAGTGTTTGTGGTCCCAGTTGTCTAAAAGAGTCAGATCTTCATCTGGTTTTGGAGAAAGTGTTGTTACACCTTGTTACATGGATACTGTCAATTCTTCCTGCTCAATACATTCTTGTAACATTCCAACATATGAAATCTGCATTTGCACATTTACAAAACAGGAAATCTGCCTTCCTTTTGGTGACAGCTTCAGTCAGGGATCTGGGTTTTCTCTGTGGGAGTCGTGTTCTTCAGGTTCCACCAGAGGGTGCCAGTGGATCTCATCCTGGAGGGGATTTCCACAGGTGTCCAGGAGGAGACTGTGGCGCTGTCCACGTGCTGAAGTCAGTGGGATGAACCACACGCTTTGTTGGTGAAATGTTATGTAATGAATGAATCAGCTACCTGTCTGGAAATGTTATGCTGTTCTTTTCCATTTAGAAACACCAGGAAACTTCACCAAAAACTACCCTGAAAAGCTGTAATAACTTCAAGCTATAGGCCTCCTCTGGAGTCTTGTGTTGCCTCACTGAGATGGACGGGACTGGATGGAGAAAAGTTGGATTTTATTTCAAACTACAAAAAAAACCCTTAAGAGAGCTCAAACCTCACAATGTTAAAGAATCCTTTAAAACTTTCCTGGATCCAAACGGTGATCCGGATCACAGCTAAATGAAATCAGTTCTTCTTCTTACTTCTAGCAACTCCTGAAAAGCTGAATGAAAATCTGTCCATACTTATCTTGAACACAAACAAACAGATCAACACCTGCAAAAACACAACCTCCTTGGCGGAGATAATAGTACTGATACTAAGATTACAATCCGCATCGGTTAATCGGTTAATGTCAGCATGACCTTTTCTTTTTCGTTTTTACTACAGAGGTTTATGGGGGGTTTACCATACTTATGAAACTTTATTAAAAGATGAACATGACAACAGAAAATGACTCTAAATCCAGTAAAGTCACGTCTTAAATGACTGAATTAAAAATGTCTTCAGGTGTTATAATGAGCAGCTCTTTTCAAACTTTAATCCAGATGGTTTAAAAGCAGACCCAAAACAAATAGAAGGTCAATATACTAATATTGCTGATCTATATTAAAGTTGTCTCCACGATACATCACTTTCCCATGCATTGCTAATACCTGCCACGAGTTATTATATCGTTTCCACGCAGTAATAACTCGTGGCCACCAGTTGGTCTGTAGGTCTGATGAATAAAATGGCTTTTGAATTTTAACCAAACATAACAGGCTACAATATGTTGTTGGAAAAGTGTGATGTTACTAATGTTGTAATGTTTTATGTGGGTGCTGGTTTATAAATGAATTTTGTTCTGCGAAACTAAAACAAAAGGAGGAGAAACAAAAGATATATCGCGCTAAGGAAACTTAGCAGAATCTATCTGGTAGAACTAATAAGTTGAGCTACAACAGGCTGTAAATGTGAAGTTTAACTTGATGAAATCCAGCAGAAGGAAGAAACGGCGCGCGACAATGCGCGCGACAATGCGCGCTCCGCAGATTTCTGTCGGTGAAAAATCACTTTCGGTGAAGCTTCGTGTATCGTTGCTTCTCTAAAACTTTAGCAAGTATTTTCCACGATTTTTCCAAAGGTAAGTGACTAAAGCTATTTGTGTGAATGGTTCATCAGTGACTTGTGTTAGCTTAATCTTTAGAAGGGCAACGTTGACTTGTTTGCAGAGGTAAATTAGAAGTGAAAGGAAAGTAGAATTAAAGATGTTTTTTGTGTGCATTTAGAACAAGTGTTTTTACTAACAGGCTCATCGACCTTGCAGTGGAGCTGAGCTGATTATATTCAGCTGGTTTAGTGACCAACAGCTGCCTTTGTGACACCTGGATTAAACCCTTTTAGTTTGGGAGTGTTTTTTTTTTTTTTTTTTTTTTTTTTTACTTTTGTCAAGTTACATTTATATCCAGTTTTTAGACAATTTAAAAAAAAGAGTCAAAAATATATATAAGCATATGTCCTGGAAGATGATAAGCTCCCTATTCTGTTAAATGTCATTTTACATGGCAATTTGTGTTTTTCTTTCTTTTTTTTTTTTTTTGGTAATATTTCTCCTCAAAAACATCTCATTTAACGCACTAAATTTGGTTATTTTGGGCACTTTATTGTCCCCCATGAATGCTATGTCACAACAAAGATAAATGAGATTTTAATATGATTAGTTTCAGCCTTTTTCTTTTCATGCCAATGCTGATATCACTTCCTACCAACAGAAAACATTCTGTCTTGTTCAGGGATGATGTTTCTTTCACTTTGTCAAACTGAGGCTCTTACATCATGTAAAATGGGAAACTGTGAAAGCAGAAACATGCAGGCAGTTCATGCATTGATGGTTCTGAAGGAGTGCTTTTGACACCTGAGGATCTCATAAGGATCTCCTGAGGAAGAAGGTTTTAATCACACAACAGCTAGATGGAGGGGGTCCACTGAACGCGGAAGCGCTGCGCGCGTAGACCAGCGGAGTGGTGCGCGGTTTCCGTGCGTCATGGTGCCATAGTTGTCCCACCCAACGACTTGGTGCTTGGTGTTCAATATGTCCTGCAATAATCTTCCAGCAGTTGATTAAACGGCTGAGGGAGTCTGTAAACGCCGCGTCTATCAGCTTCTCTCGGTGTCTCCAATCTGCTGCCGTTCCTCTTGACACAACACTGGTGTGACAGGTGACATCATGTAGGATATTTTAACACAGAAAGTCCGTTTTTACTGCATGTTAGTGCTTTAAGTTATAAACAACAAGTGAAAGGAAGAGATGGACCATGTTGCTGCTTCAGTCTTCTGGTTTGCCTGCTGGTTGTTTGCGTTTAGGATGGAAAGGCCAATTAATGGGATTTACTCATTCATTTATTACAGTGAGATTTGTGTGGAGAACGCTACAGTATAATCTCCAACAATATCCATGAATTATTATTAAAGAATCGATGATGCATTTCTGTCAGTAAAATGTGAAATCTTCAAGTTTATTTATATAGCACTTTTCATATAAAAGTAGCACAAAGTGCTTTACAAAATAAAAAACAGGAATTAAACAAGGTTAAAACCCGCGTTCACATCCAAAAATATAGAATTTACCCAAAGTCTAACACATATAGTCACTTTTTACACACACTCACATGGATAAAACACATAAGACACTCTCAACAAACCAATCTTAGGGATCCACATAGGCACACCAAAAAAGAAAAGTAAATAATTTAAATGACAATCACAAAAGAAAAGTCTAAATATAGAACAAATTAAAAGCTTGATTAAAAAGATGGGTCTTGAGCCGACTTTTAAAAACCTCAACAGTATCCATCATCCTCAGGTCCTCTGGCAGACTGTTCCACAATTGTGGAGCATAAAAACAAAAAGAAGACTCACCATGAGTCTTTGTTAACATTTTTGGATGGCTCGTAGTACCAGTGGATATCCAATAAGTAAGATGGCTCAAAGCCATTAAGAGTCTTAAAAACCAGTAGTAAGAGCGTAAAATCAAGCCTGAAGCGAACTGGAAACCAATGCAGAGACTTTAGGATGGGGGTAAGATGGGCTCTCCCTCTGGTCCCAGTAAGCAGACATGCAGCAGAGTTCTGCAGCAACTGCAGAGGTGCTAAATCCTCAAATGGTCTGATTTCATTTGAGTCAACTGTTACATCCAGCCCATGCCCTTTAAAGGTGGAACTTGACCCTTAGAAATCGAGTTTTCCGTGCTAAAACGTCATTTCAGCTATATGGCTTTATAAAACAACTATTTTACTTTATATGGCTGTAGTTAAGAGAGTTAGATAGATTTATGGCCAACTACCTACTGACATCCACCCCATTATCCCTTCAAGGTGGAATTAGACCTCAAAAATAGAGTTTTTGTGTGCCAGGAGAATTTAAGTTTGGTTTGCTCCCAGTTGGATGTAGTTGGATACATTGTGCTCATAAGTTTACATGCCCTACATCTTGGACATGTTGTCCTTTACTGGCAGAATATACCGGATCCCCTTTGGTTTTCAGCTGGAATAGGCTGCAGTGAGCCCACCAACCTGTTTTGGATGAGGCAGGTATGACCCGTGGATGGACGCGTCAAGACTCAAAAGGGCTTTAGAAGTCGCCGCTTGTGTTGAGATGTTCTGGATTTGAAGCTGACATTTTGTCAGATAAACTCCAGGTGGTTCTGAGACGTTAGAGGGAAATGTCTCTGAAGCTACAAGTCCAACATTTCTGCACAGATAATGATGAGTTTAAACAACCGTTTTTTTCTTGTTTGCTTCCTGCCTGAACACGAGAACACTTTTACTTAATCTGGGAGTGAGACGAATGAGGAACCAAGTCAGTACATTCCAGAAACAGAAACAGAAAACAGAAAATTTAAATTCAGATCTGTGACCAAACATTGACTTTATGTGTGAAACTTGTGAAGGTTTATTGATGTTACATTCAAAATGCTTCATCTGAAACCAGCGAGGCTTCTTCATTAACAGGTTATTTGTAGAATTGATTACAAGGCCGTGACGGTGATGAAAGAAGTGTTTCGGCCACCAGTTATTACCTTCATGTCCACCTGTCTAAATCGAGGAAGGAAGATGAAATATTTCTGGAAAACTTGCAGGGTTTTGGAAGTAATCCAGAACTTCTGATGCTGTCAGTAATGTGTTCATCTCACATCCTCTTTGCTTTGCATGTCATTGTTTACGTGTGGTTTTTCATGACGATTCTATAGGCTAAACTTTCTGGGTTAGACCGCCACCATGTCACCACCAAAGGGCTGCTCCATCAACACCGGCTCTTCAGACGAGAGCGAGCCTCTCATCAGGAGCGATGAGGGTGAGTTACCCTGCAAACATGGACAACTTCAGCTGCTGCTTTTTACTCTGCTGCAAATCTTTAGCATGTTCAAATTACCTGTTATGTAAAAGCTCAACGGCCCTTGTGACCATCAGGTGGCTGCAGGTAGAACAAAATCACATGTTGCTGAAATAAACTCATTTTATCTGCATAAACCGAAGTTTAAAGAACATTCTGTTAAATTTAAACTGTAGAAGAGTCAGCGCAGGAACCTGCGTCATTTCTTTATTTTGTCAGCAAACAAGAGTTTATTATAAATTATGATGAATAAAACATTTATTTAGCTGTAAATGGCAGAAATGCCACCCAGCTTATGCTGTTAGAAACAGGTAAAAACATGAACTGTTTTTATATCAATGCATGGAACAGGAAGAGCAGTCGTCTTCCAATTAGTATGTTTGGAAATTGATTCCAGTCTTCCCCTGACTATGTGCTGAAGTGTCCTTGCCCCCCGATGTGACTATCAGGGTAAGATTGTGTATGTAAGTAGCTTTGAAAAGAAGCGTCTACTAAATGACTGTAGAAACAGAATAAAACAGAAGATATACACCTGGCATCAGGACTCCCTGGGCTGCAGATGGGGAGCTGCTGACTTCAACTCGGGACATTGTGGGTCAGTGGAAGGAATATTTAGAAGACCTCCTCAATCCTACCAACATGTCTTTCGATGAGGAAGCAGAGCTGGGGGATTCTGGGGTGGACTGTCTTATCTCTAGGGCTGAAGTCGCTGAGGTGGTTAAAAAACTCCTTGGTGGCAAGGCCCCGGGGCTTTATGAGATCCGCCCGGAGTTCCTCAAGGCTCTGGATGCTGTGGGGCTGTCCTGGCTGACACAACTCTGTAGCATCGCATGGACATCGGGGACAGTGCTTCTGGATTGGCAAACTGGGTAGTGGTATCCCTTTTCAAGAAGGGGGACCAGAGAGTGTGCTCCAATTCCAGGGGGATCACACTCCTCAGCTTCCCTGGTAAGGTCTTTTCAGGGGTCCTGGAGCAGGGCATCTGATAGTCAAATCTTGGATTGAGGAGGAGCCGTGCAGTTTTCGTCCCAGTCGCAGAACAGTGGACTAGCTCTATACCCTCTTTGAGGTCCTGGAGGGGGCATGGGAGTTTGCCCAACCAGTCTACATGTGCTTTGTGGACCTAGAGAAGGCATTTGACTGTGTCTCCCAGGGACTCCTGTGGGGGGTATTCTGGGAGTATGGGGTACCGGACCCCCTTGTACGAGCTGTCCAGTCCCTGTACGACAGCTAATCCTGTTTTACGCCATTACTGCATTACGGTGTTTTGGCGTTACTGATTTACGGTGTTACGGTGTTACAACATTACGGTGTTACAGTGTTACAGTGTTACAGTGTTACGGTGTTACAGCGTTAGAGATTTAGAGCGTTACAACATTACAGCATTAAAACGTTATGGTATTATGACATTATAACACTATGACTTTAAGCCATTAGAACGTTATGGCATTATGACATTATGGCATTAAGTCATTATGGCATTACAACGTTATGGCATTACAACATAACGGTACTACGGCATTACATTATGGAATTACATACTGGCATTACGGCATTACAACATCTGTCATGATGTGGTTTTTGCTGTGCCTTAGTTTCAGGTTTCCTGTTTTATTTTGTAGTTTTTCCTGTTTGGTTCTCTTGTTTGTTGTTTAGCTTTATTGATTTCCTGCTCATTGAGTTCACCTGGTCTTGTTTTAGTTCATTCAGTACACCTGTTTCTTGTTTGGTTCCCCAGTGTATTTATTCCCCTCAGTTCAGTTCTTGGTTGCGGGATCATTTTGTTTATTGTGCTAGTTTGTTTGTTGTAGTCCCTGGAGTTCCTTGAGTCAAAATAAATCTACTTAAATCTGCATCCATGTGGTTCATCTCCTGCATTTGGGTCCACACCTTCACCTCCCCACTGCCCGTCGTGACATCTTCTCTGAAGTCTGTCGGTACATTGTGAGCAACAATAACCAAATGTCCCAGCCTCAACAGCACCAAACTCTGGTTCCATGAACATCAGGAGGATCATTTAGACACATTTCAAATTAAACACGCATGAATCAAGAATTCTTTTTTAACATAAATTATTAATCATGAAAGGAACTTGGAATTGATGACTGCTGCCATCAACTTCAGAAAGAAATTTCAGCTGTATTGCTTTTTCAGTTCCTCCTCAAAGCTGTTCTGCTCGCCTCAACCTCGCCGTGCTCATGTTCCTCGGCTTAGCTGTGGTCTACGGTCTCCGCGTCAACCTCAGCATCGCTATGGTTGCCATGGTGAACACCACAGATACTGAAGTTGCAGAAAACAGCTCTGTTGTCCACGCCTGCCCGCTGCCGTCAAGGCCAGAAAACACCAGTGATGTGCTCCAGCAACCAGAGGGGGTAAAGTCTTCAGAATTCCAACAGCTGTGCATGTGGATGTGTGCATTTTGCATGTTTTGACACCGCCTCGCTTTGTCTTCTTGCCCCAAGACCCCTCAGCACCCCTGGGATGCAGAGATTCAGGGTTGGCTGCTTGGAGCCTTCTTCTTCGGCTACCTCTTCACGCAGATCCCAGGGGGCTACCTGGCCGGTCACTACGGGGGGAAGATCTTCCTCGGCCTGGGTGTGTTGGGAACAGCTGCCCTCACCATCCTCACCCCACTGGCTGCCAAGTGGGGGCCGTACTGGCTGTTTGCACTGCGAGTGTTGGAAGGTGTTGGGGAGGTAATGCCACATACAAACCGGGCTCTTTATTTGGTGATAAAATCTTGTTAAATCTGCATATTTGATGACATGACGCAGCTCTGGAAGACATGGCTCCGAGGATGTTTTCTCCAGTAAGGGTTCTGTTTCTGCAGGGGGTTACCTTCCCGGCCATGATGGCAATGTGGGCTCGGTGGGCTCCTCCTCTGGAGCGCTCTCGCCTGATTACCCTGTCGGATGCCGGGGCCAGCTTCGGGACCTTGTTCACCCTGCCGCTCACCAGCTTCCTCTGCGAGATGCTCGGCTGGCCTGCTGTCTTCTACTTTTTTGGTAAGTGAAGGAAATGCTGACAGACATGAGCAGACATGAGAGTTGTGTCCATTGTGTCCTTTGTTTCTTATTTTATTACAGTTCATTTTCCCTCTTTTTGCTCTAAAAATCCACCTTTTTGTTGAGGATTTACATCATTTAGCATTTAGATTATGCCATCTTTTCATGATTTATTTCCTCTCTTAGGGGGTGCTGGTTGCATCTGGGCGGTCTTCTGGTTCCTGCTGGTTTCTGATGACCCTCGCACTCATCGGCGAATCAGCGAACAGGAGAGGGATTATATCGTTACCGCCATTGGACCTCAGGTGCTGTCTTGTCTTGCTGACCTTCTGCTTCCATGTGTTGCTCTTCGTTTTCTTTGTTTATGAACATTTCTACATCTGTTTTATGAACACTCACAACATTTGTGCAGGAGTGAGGGACCCCTCCCTGAGCCGTCAATTTATCGTGGTGGAGGGGTTTGTGTGTCCCGAAGATCCTAGCAGCTATGTTGTCTGGGGCTTTATGCCCCTGGTAGGGTCATACATGGCAAACAGGTGTCTAGGGGAGGGACCGGACCAAGCCCAGCTCATAGACCTCTATGATGACGGCAAACCTGGGCAGAAATGTTCCCTTGCCTGGACGCGGATTACCGGGACCCCCCTCTGGAGCCAGGCCTGGGGGTGGGGTATTAGAGCAAGCGTGGCCAGGCCTCTGCCCATGGGGCCCGGTCGGGCTCAGCCTGAAAGGGTTACATGGGCCCCACCTCCCGTGGGCTCACCATCTGCGGGAGGAGCCGTAAGGGTCGAGTGCAATGTGAGCTGGGCGGCAGCAAGGGGCGGGGACCCTCGCGGTCCGATCCCCGGCTGCAGAAGCTGGCTCTAGGGACGTGGAATGTCACCTCTCTGGTGGGAAAGGAGCCTGAGCTTGTGCGCAAGGTTGAGCGGTTCCGACTAAATATAGGTGGACTCACTTCGACGCATGGCTTGGGCTCTGGAACCAGTACCCTTGAGAGGGGCTGGACCTTCTTCCACTCTGGTGTTGCTCATGGTTAGAGGCGCCAAGCAGGTGTGGGCATTCTCATCAGCCCCCAGCTTGGTGCCTGCACGTTGGGTTTACCCCGGTGGATGAAAGGGTAGTTTCCCTCCGCCTCTGGGTGGGGGGACGGGTCCTGACTGTTGTCTGTGCTTATGCGCCGAACAGCAGTTCAGAGTACCCACGCTTTCTGGAGTCCTTGCAGGGAGTGCTGGAGGGTGCTCCTTCTGGGGACTCCATTGTTCTGCTGGGGGACTTCAATGCTCACGTGGGCAATGACAGTGAGATCTGGAGGGGAGTGATTTGGAGTCACGGCCCCCCCCCCTCTGAACCCAAATGGTGTTTTGTTATTGGACTTCTGTGCTCATAATACTATGTTCCAACATAAGAGTGTCCATATGTACACCTGGCATCAGGACTCCCTGGGCCGCAGTTCGATGATCGATTTTGTAGTCGTGTCGTCGGACCTGCGGCCACATGCCTTGGACACTCGGGTGAAGAGCGGGGGCGGAGTTGTCAACTGATCACCACCTGGTGGTGAGTTGGCTCAGATGGTGGGGGAGGAAGCCAGTCAGATCTGGCAGGCACAAACGTGTTGTGAGGGTCGTCTGGGAACGTCTGGCTGAGTCCCCCGTCAGAGCGAGCTTCAACTCCCACCTTCAGCAGAGCTTCAACCATTTCCCGAGTGAAGCGGGGGACATTGAGTCTGAATCGGCTGTGTTCCGTGCCTCTACTGTTGAGGCAGCCAGTCAGAGCTGTGGCTGTAAGGTCGTTGGTGCCTGTCATGGTGGTAATCCCAGGACTCGTTGGTGGACACTAGCAGTGAGGATTGCCGTCAAGCTGAAGAAGGAGTCCTATCGGGCCTTCTTGGCCTGTGGGACTCTGAAGGCATCTGATGGGTACTGACAGGCAAAGCGGCATGTGGCTTTGGCTGTCGCCAAGGCAAAAACTCAGGTGTGGGAGGAGTTCGGCGAGGCCATGGAGAAAGACTTCTGGATGGCTTTGAGGCGATTCTGGTCTTTTTTTTGCAATGAGTCCTTCAATTGGTGCTAAATGAGGATTGTGATGTGATCTTCTCAGGGTACAGGTCACGGCTGGACTCTGCCTCTGCGGTCCATGCTGTTTTCTGTCCCTCTCTGGGCCATCATCATCACCCAGATGTGCTCCAACTGGGCATTTTATACCCTGCTGACATCGCTGCCCACCTACATGAATGACATCCTGCACTTTGACCTGCAGTGGGTGATTTTGCATTTATTTCTGCTCCTGTTTATTGTTAAAAATAACAAATTTTTATTTAAAGTCAGAGTTTCTTGTTCAGCGGCCGATATGGCATATTGATTACTGATCTGATCTACTCGTAAAAGACGACAAGATGCTCATGTAGTTAACTTGGTGCTCCCCCTCTTTATTCATTCCCCCCAGCAACATACATCTTTATTCTATTCTATTCTATTCTATTCTATTCTATTCTATTCTATTCTATTCTATTCTATTCTATTCTACAGTCATTTAGCAGACGCTTTTATCCAAAGTGACTTACATATGAGTGAGAACAACACAAGCACAAAATCAAACAGTAGAGGACATCGTAGGAAGGTGCTCGTGGATTGTCCAGTTAGACGCAGGTCCTTCCATAAAGTGCATCTTCACTCAAGGTTCTTGCTCATGTATTCACTCTAACACTACATTTCTGACAAAAAATGTGTTTTCATATAAAACAAATCTCTGCTTATGCTACTATCCAGTCATTTTGCTAAATGATGTTTTATGTCCTAAGAATGAGGCGTTTATGCATTTTAGCAGCTATACTGGTGCTGTAACACATGTAACTGTATTATCGCTGCAGAGAGAAGTGCATGCAGAACCTGTGGTCACGTCATCTATTCTGCTTAGTTTTGTTTTGTTTTTTTCCCCAAAAATCCAGGAAATTATTGGATGCATTTTTTTATTCTTCTTGCAAAAATTTAGCCATTTGGGGGGAATTTGCTCCAAATCAGCATGTTTTTCTACCTAAAAAAGCTTAAATAGCATATTTTGTCCTCTGACAGAAGCAGTCACCACCCTCCTCTTCCTCGCAGGTGAAGTTCAGTCATGAGACTAACCTAAACAGCACTGATGAAGATGTTTCTGTTCGTTCTTTGTGCTAAAAACTTCTAGACAAAAACACAGCTCATTTAGTAAAGGAGATAAAACAACTCAACATGGACGTATTTAAAGATTGTGTGTAGATTTAGTGAGCCTAAAATGAGTATTTTTACTTCTTGGAAGGGCAGAAATGCTTGTTGCACCATGTGTTGCTCCAACATTTTGAAAAGAAGAGAAGAGGAACATCAGATCAGATAAAGTTATGGGGTTGGGACAGCGCCTCTTGAGACACAAATTAATGTTTTCGCAATGTTGCTAGTTGAACAGATTCTTGATTTCCGAGGAAATGATAAGTATTTGTTTTCTTTTTATCCTTTTTTACTTTCCATGTAAAGCACTTTATGCTACATTTTCATTGTATGAAAGGCGCTTTATAAATAAAGTTTGATTGATTAATTGATTAATCCTCTCACTTGTGATTTTTCAGTAGTAATCATGGAGGATGCACATCCTTCATCATCAGGAAAATAATCCATCAGCTGATTCTCTGAATTTCTGTGTCAGAATGGTTTCCTGTCGGCGTTGCCGTACGTCGGCAGCCTGGTGGTGTCCATGCTGTCTGGTGTTGTCGCAGACAACCTCATCGAGAGGAAAGTGTTTGGCGTCACCACCGTACGCAAGATCTTCACACTCGTCGGTAAGAAAGCCTCCCTAGAATTAGTTCAAATGGCTGTAGATCAGCTCCTCCTTGTTGTTCCCACATCCAGATTTAAAACCAGAGGTGACCGAGCTTTTTTAGTATAGGCATAATAAGCCCCCTAGATCAAACCAGCCCCCACTGGAAACCTTTTAAATCACATCTTCAAACACATTTTCACTCCCTGGTTTGTGGCACAGCATTAAAACTGGTCTCTGTTTATCTTTAATGTAGTTCAGACTTATTAGAGTAGAGGCCTTCACAGACTGGACTAACAAGAACTGTCTTCTCCTGAATACTTCCAAGAAGAGCTTGTGGTGGATTTCAAGAGATCTACATCACACTGAAAGACAGTCTGTATTGATGGAGAGGAAATAAGGAATGTGAAGACCTACAGGTACCTGGGGGTAGTTCTGGAGAAACTATTCAGGAAGGCTAGTTCTGTCCTCGGCAGACATCTGGACCCCGTCAGAGCTGTGGTGGAGCAGAGGATGAGGAGAAACTTTAGGGTATTTTCGATAATAAAAAACATCCTGTCCATAATACCCTGGCAGGACAGAGGAACAGCTGCAGTGAGAGACTGATCTCTCCTTGATGTAGAACTGAGAGGTTCATAAAGTCCTTCATTCCAGCCATACTTAGACTGGTTAAAATCTTTAACTTCATCTAATTAGCTTTTTAAAAGGAGCTGTTTGAACACCCAGAATCTCCCAGCTCCCCCAGCAGAATGCAGCTCATTAGGGGCAAAGCAGAAATCATAATAACCAGACCACATTGGTAACGTCCGATTGTCCACCCTATTCCCTTCATAGTGCTCTATTTAGTGCTCACGCCATTTTCTTGGGGTGTCCGAATGTCCAGAGAGAAAAAAGCAGTGCAGTTAAAATTAACCACAATGCATCGATGGTCACTAGATGGGTCAATATGGACCACAATGCATTGCAGCAGGAGCTCAAAGTGGCAAAAATGACACCGGTGCAGATCTTGTTGCCGGGGAAACAGGCACGCCTACTGCAGTCACCCACCAGAGCAGGACATCCCCCTCGCAGGTGGATGATGCGATGCTTCACAGCGTGCACAGGTAGTACAAGCTGCAACAAACTCCCAGTCATCTCTCTCTATAGGGGGCCACCAAAATCTGCACTTTAACAGAGAAAGCGTGCACACTGACCCAGGATGGCATGCTAGGTGGGAGGAATGTCCCCACTGGAGGACTCGGGAACATACTGAATCTGGAACAAAGAAGTAATCACAGGGTCTTGTACAAGGATCAGGCTGTAGCTGTTGGGTCCTCCTAACCCTCTCCCCCACCTCCCAGGAAACAGCGGCTAACACACAAGTTGCAGACAAGATGGTGTCAGGAGAGGCAAAAGTCTTAGGTAGGAATTTGCGAGAGAGGTAGTCAGGTTTCTAGTTTTTGGACCCAGGTCTGTATGACTAAGTAAAGTTGAAGCCATTTAAGAAAAGAGACCAACCGGCTTGTTGGGGATTCATTTGTTTGTTCAGCAGACTGCAAGTACTCCAGGTTTTTTTGGCACATTTGATCCCTCCAGCCAATGGCACCAATGTTCCAAGGCTAGTTTTATGGCTAGGAGCTCTTGGTCACCAACATGGTAGTTCTGTTCTGCAAGTGTTAGGCATTGGGAGAAAAAAAGGCACAAGGATGCAACTTCTGAGTCTCAGAGGATTGCTGGGAAAACACAGTCCCAACACCAGCATCAGAAGCATCTACTTCTACCATCTACATCCGGCAGTAAGTCAATGGCACTGCTGGATGCCGAACAGAAGAGTGTCTGGTGGGTCATATGGCTAGTGAGGTTGAAGAGACAGGGCAATTGCAAGGGGGGGCGCGGGATGAATAAAAATGTTCATGCTTTTTTCTCCTAGCATAATGGACTGGTATTTGACGGGGCTCCCGCGTAAACACAAAGCAAAAGATGAAGCATCATCAGATATGCTTCCAAATCATCTTACTTTCAAGCCAAAGACTACAAAATATGACAATGCATGTCTTGCCTTTGGCTTCACCAGCACAAAGGTTGGTAATGAGGAGAGACCACAGTGTGTTGTCTGTCTTAAAGTGCTAGCTTGTGACAGTTTGAAACCTAACTAGGAGCCACTTGGAGACACAACATCCAGAGCACAAAGAAAAGCCAGTTGACTTTTTTAGACAAAAACTCTTAAACTGTTGTGGTCAACAATGTCTCTTTAGAAAAGCTGCATCCATGCCAGCAAAGGCTCAACTCTCCTCCTACAAAGTTCCCTACCAAGTGGCATAGTGTGAAAAAAACACACATTATTGCTGAGTAATTAATACTTCCTTGTGCTCTGGACATGGTTTCAACCATGATTGATGAGTCAACAGCCAGCAAACTACGGGCAATTCCTCTGTCCAATAACACAATTGACATGTCAAAGGACATAGAGGAACAGCTTAATCATAAAGTGCGTGACAGATGGATGCAAATGGATGAAGTTACGGACAGTAACAAGGATTGCTTATTGATACCTTATATTACATGAGATTGATATAGACATGGGAGTCTATAGAGATTTGCTCTGTTTTGGAGCCCCTTGTGGATGGAGAGGGAACTGCAGGTTTCCCTTCTACCAGACTTCACTTTTTAACACCAGAGGTGCCGCTTGGGAATGATGTGGTGATTGCTATGGTGACAGCTGGTAGTCATGTGATCTGCGATGTGGAAAAAATTGCCAGCTTTGCCTCTGAATCACCAACAGAATGAGTCAAGGTCAAGGTTTACAGGACCATCTGCAGGTGGAGAATTAATGCTGTTGCAACTTCTTGTGGCATGTTCAGCCACACTGACAAGCAGCAGGCCAGCTAGCAAGCAGACTTGGTGATGCTAAGTGGACTTTCTGGGTGTTTTCGTGGTTTTGTGTGTGTTCTTGAGGAAATGTAAGTGCTTTCCGGTTCTTAGTTATTGATAATCTTATCGCTACCTAAGTTTGTATGTTTTATGGAAAGATTCATGTGAGCTTGAGTAAGCTAAATGGCCTGTGTTACAGTAGTAGTTAGCTCTGCCTTTATTTGCTACTACTGCAACCAATTTGAATGCTAGTAGAGTTTGTTTAATTATGCAAATTAAGCTTGAAATGCCAATATTGCAACTCAGTTTGTTGTAAATGTGACCATGCTTGACTAAAAATTGTTAATTCATGTAATGTGGTTATGCTGTTCATTATGCTTGTTTCTGGTCATATTTCTGTTAGGCTTGTACTGTTTCTCTGCTAGTATTACACTTGTGTTTTCATATTCTGTTTGAAAAGCAGTTCTTCATATAAGCTGTGACATTTGAAGATCTTTGATATCCTATGCTAATTCAGCAGTTCAATTATGCATATTTAACTGTCTGAGAAATCTTGAGCATTAAGTGATACATTTTTTTTGTCTTATTTTCAGACCACACATACCTGTACACACATGTAAAAATGTACAATGCTGGAAAAGGCCAATGCCAACCTTCAATAAAGAAGACAACCTGATCTCTCGTTCCAAGTGCCTTGATTCTCTAACCGGTATCACAGTCCATAATCTGCCGCCTCAACCAGCATTCCTATTATTTCAAGGCTCACCCTCAAACAGTAGCCCTGTGTAGTAAATGAGGGGTCAGGGATGAGTGTGGACATTTGGACATGTCCCATGTGTTTTTTACATGGTGCTGTATCAATAAAGTGGGTTGGAACTTTTGCAAGCATAAACAAAAGACACATATATTTTCCTTTTGAGAATACTATTGTTGTGTTTCGTGTAGTCCCCTGATGTTCATCCAGACTAATTTAATCTTTACTTTCTGGATGTGAATTTAATTTTCTTCTCACAAGACAAACCTGCAGTTGAAACATGTCCCACACAGTTTCACTGGAGAAATGCTTCCCTTGGCTGAGCTGCACAAAATATACAGATCTCTTAAAAGGGCTGCATTCCACTCATGTTGTCAAGCTGCAGAAAAAGAATGCAGCCCTCATTAAGACGCCTGAGTTTGTTTATAATCGTCAAGTTGTGTCACCAATACATCTAACAGCAATAACTGATGTGGTGCAGCTTCAATTTGCTCCCCTACATGAAGCCGGTTGTTCCAGTTGTGTATTTGCTGTTTCATCTGGTCCTAAAAATCAGATATGATCACCAGGCTGGTCTCTCCACAGGTCTGTTGCTGCAGGCGGTTTTCCTCGCCGCCGTCTGTTATACCGGCTGTGACCATATCCTCACCGTCACCTTCCTCACGCTCTCCACCAGCTTAGGAGGGATCAGCGCCTCTGGAGTCTATATCAACCAGATAGACATCGCTCCTCGGTTGGTGCCAGCTGATTTCTCGACTTTATAATCATTCATTTATTTAACTGTCTACTTTAGAGAGTAGTCAGAAATTTCTGATTTACATCGCATTTTTTTCTGTGCAGCAGGTAGAACCTGACTGTAGTCTGTGCTTATGTAGTAGTTCAGACAGTACGACAGTAGTTCCGAGTACCCACCCTTTTCAGGGTCCTTGGACGGAGCGTTGAGGGTGCTCTCTCTGGGGATTAATTTGTTCTGCTGGTGAACTTCAATGCTCATGTGGGCAATGACAGTAAGACCTGGAGGGGAGTGATTGAACCCAAATGTGTCTTGTTGTTGGGGGGTTGTTGGACTGCTCTTCATGGATTGTCCATAACAAGCATGTTCCAACATAAGAGTTGTAGCTCAGCAGGAAGAGCAGTCATCTTCAAACTGGTAAGTTTGGAGGTCGATTCCAGACTTCCCCTGACTATGTGCTGAAGTGTCCTTGCCCCCCGATGTGCCTATCGGGGTATGATTGTGTATGTAAGTCGCTTTGGAAATAAGTGTCTGTAGAAATAGAATAGAACAGAATATATACACCTGGCATCAGGCCTCCCTGGGCTGCAGGTGGGGAGCTGCTGACCTCAACTCGGGACTTTGTGGGTCGGTGGAAGGAATATTTAGAAGACCTCCTCAATCCTACCAACATGTCTTCCGATAAAAAAAGCAGAGCTGGGTGACTGAGGGGTGGACTCCCTTATCTGTGGGGCTGAAGTTGCTGAGTTGGTAAATAGCTCCTTGGTGGCAAGGCCATGGAGGTGGATGAGATTCACCTGGGTAATGGTCCTCCTTTTCAAGAAGGTGGACCAGAGGGTGTGTTCCAATTCCAGGGGGATCACACTCCTCAGCCTCTCTGGTAAAGTCTATTCAGGGGTGCTGAAGAAGAGGGTCTATCAGACAGTTGAATCTCGGGTTGAGGAGGAGCAGTGTGGTTTTTGTCCCGGTTGCGGAACAGTGGACCAGCTCTATACCCTCTTTGGGGGTCTTTGAGGGAGCATGGGAGTTTGCCCAATCAGTCTACATGTGCTTTGTGGACTTGAAGGCATTTGACCATGTCCCCCTGGGGCTTCTGTGGCGAGTACTCCGAGAGTATGGGGTACCGGACCCCATGTATGAGCTGTCCAGTCCCTGCACGAGAGGTGTCAGAGCTTGGTTCGCATTGAGTTGTTTCAAATGAGAGTTGGACTCCGCCAAGGCTGCTCTTTATCACCAATTCTGTTCATAACTTTTGACAGAATTTCGAGACACAGTCGATGTGTTGAGGGGATCCGGTTTGGTCATCTCAGGATTGGGTCTCTACTTTTGCATACATGGTCCTGTTGGTCGTGATCTCCAGCCTCGCTTGAGTGACTCGCAGCTGAGCGTGAAGCAGCTGGGATGAGAATCAGCACCTCCAAATCTGAGACCATGGTCAGCCAGAATAGTGTGGAATAGATGTAAATGAGTCCAAAGCCAACTCTGCTACGATGCAGCATATGCTAACATTTATAATCAACACTGTCCAGAGTCCCTGTAAGGATTTCCACACAGTGGTGACAGAAGATAAGAACTTTGATTAAAAACCATCTGTTACGTCCCCTGGGAGGGGTGCAACCTGACAACCACAGATGGAGACAAGAAAAGTATAGAGTACTGTAACATTTATTTACAGGACTTGGATGTGGTGGGATTATTGAACCTGTGGGAGAGGATGGGACATTAGGCTGCGCCAAAATCAAGAAAAATAATAAAACATAACGAGGCCTAACTCAGACTCTACCTGTAAACCAAAACCAAACCAAATAAACTCCTACCTAACTAATTTAATAACCAGAGCTTGACCAAAACATATACAAGATGTGGCAACAGCCTCTAGCCCTAGTGTGTCTATACTGTTCTTTTCTCGACATGTGGAAATGTAAAGGGCGTCCCAACTTACCTGGTCCTCATGCCTCCCCACATACCTGTTCCACCATGCCATAAACAAATGAAAAACAGAAGAATGTGACTCTAGTTCTGATTGGAGCATCTGAATTTGAACAAACCAATAAAACCCAGGGTAGGCAGATCTCTACTTTAGCTACTTGGAAACACCTGGGGAGATAACAGGGATGACAAGTTTTTCACAAGTGTAAGTGATCCACGTAACAACCTCTAATGTTGTTTTCCATGTGTGATTTGTTAAAGTCCACTAGACTTTGGCAGGATGACGTGTGGATGCAGAACAGGCGACGTCCTGAAATCCAGCCGGTCTTTCATTGCTTCTGTCTCTGGATGTTTTCTAAGGCGTCCTTAACGTGTTTTCCTCTCCCGGCAGGTTTGCAGGATTCCTTCTAGGAATCACCAACACATTCGGGGTAGTTCCGGGTTTTGTGGCGCCGATCGTGACTGGATACTTCACCGCAGATGTGAGTTTCTAACAGCAAGCAGCTGGTTTGATGTGAAAACTAAATCGAACCAAACTTTATCCATAAAGCAGTTTTCATAACAGAGGCAGCACAACGTGCTTACAGGATAAAAACAATTCATGCAGATTAAAAAAAAACCAAATAAAAACACACTCATCATATTCTCTTTCACACGGTCATACACACACATATACACACAGAAAGCCCTACCACCACCCATACTAACATGACTCCCTAACTTCTCTATTGACGAATGAAGGTACAAACAAATAAAAATAAAAGTAAACATCTGGCTTGATGCTGATACAAGGAAAAATATCTTTGTCCACACCAGGAGCCGTTCCTTCCACGTCCACAGGGGTCGTTGCCACAGCAACCACCCAGATGTAAGCAGGGTGGGGTTCAGCCCACAGCCATAAGGCTGCGGTGCAGGACCCCCGCCACCCAGACTGGGGTGATCACCATGTCAACAACCTCCAGTGTGGAGGATCCCCATGAGGAAAGCAAAACATAAAGAATCTAAAAATCACAATAAGAGCAGCAATAAAAATAAAAAAAATCATTAAAAGGACTTCATAAAATAATGTGCGAAAAAAATTTTTGATAAAATAATATAAATTGAGATCAAATAAAATCAATGAAAAGCTGAGTTAAAAGCTGCATCCTCAGCTCAAATCTGGTCTTCATTCTACAGATAACTTGACTCATTAAACTAGATATTTGACAGTCCGCCGTGAATAAAACTGATCTTTATGTAAGGAATAAATGACTTCAGGCTGGTGTGACTCCTTGAACATCCTGCTGATGCTTCTTCTTCTGTGGTTGCCAGCACACCCTGGCAGGCTGGAGGAAAGTGTTTTGGGCCGCCGCTGGGATCAACACCGGTGGCGCCCTCTTCTACACCATATTTGGCAGCGGGGAGATCCAGCCGTGGGCCGTCACCGACTGAACTTCATCTTACACTGAAGTGTCTGAAACGGCAGGAAACGATCTTTTTCTACTTCCACTTTGTTCTGTTTTGGACATAAAAGTAGATGATGACTTTCAAACATGTAAAATTTTACTCAACAGTCTGGCTGTAGCACCAGATTATTTGTTTTGTGCAAAATCATGTCCACAAAAAAAACATACAACAACTTTTGTAGTTATAAATCATATGCTTAATAATTCTTGGCCACCCACACGTTTTCCCTGGCCACCCTATGGCAACCCTTAAATAAAATTTCTGTTGGCATCCCTGGATTGCAGGCAGAAAATAAACGTAGCAGCCATCACTGGATTTTAGGAATCTCCAAATGTTGAAAACTAAAGATTTAATCAAAACTGTTTTTTTTTTTTTTTTTTTTTTTTTAAACAGTAAGTATATGACTGTCTTGCATGTTGTTGATGAAAACTGATCATTTTATTTCATTTTTTTGCATAATGACAAATTTAAAGTAAAAACAACTGCTTAGGAAGGTTTTTTACATTTTTAAGAACAACTTTATGAATGTTTTTAAAAAATTAAAATGAAGAAATTAAGAAAAATATTCAAATAACAAGTAACATTTTTTTGTTTTAATCAAAGTTTAAACAGAAAACCACATATGCAGACAATTAGTAAAGTCCAGAACCAGGGTTTAAAAGAGAAATATCCATTGCTGTTTCAGTTTGATATGAAATATTTCTTCCAATTTAAATTAGTATCAAAATTTCCCAGATAAATAAGCTTAATTTTTTTTTCATCCAGGTTCACATTTAAATCCCACTACAGCTTTAAAGTAAAGAATATATCAGACATACCATATTGAAGTGTTTTTTTCTAATTAATGCTGAATGCACAGACCCTATTTGAGCTGTGGGATTATTGATCATTCGAATTCTTGTTCAACATTTATCACATTTTCTTTTTATTTTGACAACATTTCACACTATAATGGAAAAACAACTTATTTTATTTGGAGATAATTACAACATTAACAAGAAATAAATACAACGAAACCAACATAGAAAACAGAATAACTTGTTGGTTTTGTTAACACTGAAAACATTAGAAATTGAATCCTAGCAGGTTTAAGTTTGTTCTGTTGGTGTTGTTTTTATTATTTGAAGATATAAAAAGCTTTTTCATAAACAGGGGTAAAGTCATGTTTATTTTTACAGGTACAGGCTTTACAGATCTATTTCAAGTGGAAACAAATGACAAAAATGTTGAGAAAAGCTGTTGTAAGAGCTTGTCTGAGTCAGACATCCAGGTAAAAATACAAAAGGCAACCCCCCCAAAACTAAACTTTGCATGTGAGAGAAAACGGAGGATGTGAAACCGAACCGAGATGATAGTCTTGACACCAAAAGATTACTTTGTAAATGTGATTCAGGCGTTCACAATGACAATGTAAAGATGACAATTGTGCTGCTGTTGGGTTTTATTTGCATTAACTGTTTCCCAGGTCTGGATGCATTTGCAGTTTGCTGACATTGCAATTCAGATTGAGCTGCCTACGACTGCCTCTGTGCACATGAATGCTGGTGAAGTGCAGCTCTCTGAATGCCGGCAGTGATTTTTGTCATGCAACCACACAGACATTCAGAAAAGATTTCGTAAAACTGCCAGAAGATTCTTCAATTTACAATAGAAAGGATTATGTTCCTTCCTTTTCTGTATAAAATATTCTTTATTTTCCATCTATGGGTACACCTCAGTGAGCTTGAGACAAATGAATTGTCATTCGTGGACAACATTTGGAAACATGTTGTCAAAATACATCTTCAAAAAGCCATTTTTCACTTCAGATATATGTTGAAAAGAAAATTGAAACCTTTTCTTTGTCTGCAGCTCCTTGTATGTGTGCCATATTTCACATTTATAATTGTAATATTTATAAAAAATACATAATAAATATTAGAAACATTTATAAATATCATAAATTGTGACATTACAATTCCTTATATATACACAATAGCTGATAACTGTTTTTTTGTTTTATTTTGTCACAAATGTAACTGAAAACAAAGAAAATTGTTAAAAACTTTCACATTTGAGGAAAGCTTTAGACAAAGCTCTGAGAAGGAGCTGATATGAGCATGACTGATTGAATCATGTTCATCCTTAATTAGAATATTCATTTCATTCAGTAGTTTTATTTAGAATATTCCTGATTCTTTTAAAGATCTGCAATGCATATCTGTCCATCCGGCATTATTTCCTCGTTGCCAGTAAAATGATCATCTGCCCCGTTGCTATGACAACCCCTCACACTGGATGACTCATTGTTGACGTCCTGCCAGCGCCTGGCTGCCAGTCGGTCAGCCTGTTGAATCACATTCTCCGTTTTTCCCACACTGAAATGCTTCCCCCTCTCTGCCGTCCTGCTCTCCTTGCTGTCTGAAATCAGAACACAGCTGCTGTACTTTGCTCCGATCACTCATCGTTATCATTACCAGGATAGCTCTGCATATCAGGAGCATTGCATGTGCAGTGCACGCTGCTTAAAATGTTGCTCATAAGCCTGAAGATGAATCCTGCTGGTAGTTTTGACTGAAAGCATCTAAAACAGGATGGAAATGTTGAGGTTTTCTTCCATGTGATGTCAAAGCCAATGGACCAAATCGCTGCAGCTGATCATGAAACACCTGAAAGCAAATAAACAGAACCTGCATCAGTCTTTATGCGATCTAACAGTTCTGAGCTGTCAGATTATGCCAGTTGTTAACATGCTGTGTCCTATTTGACCTGAACTCAGCACACAGGAAACAGTGTATTATCTGAAATATGAGACCAAAGGTTGTGATGTCTCGATATGCTGAGCTGAATGGCGACCATGGCAGTAATCACTGCTGCACTCCTGGAAAAACAGGTCACGTTCCTGTGTGTGAGGTGTCTGTGCACCACATTTAATAAACTAGAAATCTCACCTTGGTGTTGTTATGAAAACTTCACCTACAACAACTTGATATTTTGATGACAGACCTGGTTACCTGTACTTCAAGTGTGTTTTAGGGTTTTTCTTTTTTTAAATGAGCACAGTAACCTTGAATTTCTCTTATTTCAATCAAAATAAGCCCTTCTGCATTTTACTACACACAAAGCTTGTACATTCTCAAAGGCAACGTCAGACATTGTTGTAATATGTCTTATAATCACGATGGACACAATAGTTTCGTGTCCTGACTTTTATTAAACCGGAAAAACATCCAAATCAGAACAAGATGGATTTAGTTGCTTCTGCATGAACACATAAAGTATGCTAACCAACAAACTTCTTTAGTTTATATTGTTTTATTCATTTTTGTGATTTACAATGTTTGTTCTGATTAATGTTTACATCTATTATTTGTATTTATCCATTTATTTACAAAGCAAATTAGCTATCTAGCTAGCTCACTGTTCTCACAAGCCTTCTCTTTAGCTAGAGGGTTTGCTAACTAGTAATTTAGCCCAATCCCCAATTTGATAGCCTTCTAACTAGACTTCTAGTTAGCTAGAGGGTTTGCTAACTATTAACTTAGCATAATACCAAATCTGCTAACCTTCTAACTAGCCTTCTCATTAGACGCTTAGCTAACTATTCACTTGGCACAATACCTAACTTGCTAGGCTTCTCAAAATCCTCATTAGCTAGACGTTCAGCTGTTAAGCTAACTGTCTAGAATAACTGGATAAACAGCCTTTAAGCATTTTTACTGATAAACTGATAACCAAAATGTTGTGAAAAAGCTGCGTCTGAAAGCCCCAACATCCCTTAGGTTCACCAGACTTCTTGGGGTGTGCATTAACAAACTGTCTAGAAAAGTTCTTCTCCATGTTTTGCCTGCAGAGCTGAGCGATGCCTTCTACTCGGCCCAGTCTTACTGATAACGTTGTTTCAGTTCATTGAGGTTTCTGCAGCTCCCTGAAGGTCCTAACGCAGCATTTCAGTCTGGTAGTAAAGACAAGATGGCTTGTAAGTCTGAATGCTAACACTTGGATCATGTCAACAACTTGATTCTTTAGCTGCTTTAGCAGTCAGAGACATGGTCTCACATTTCACTCTAGAATACTTTAGAGTTCATGGTCCACTGACTGCAACGTGCCGGTTACTTTGAGTGCAAAAACAACCCAAATCATTAACCTTCCACCGCCGTGCTTGATAGTTTGCATGAGGCGTTTGTAGTGATATGTTGTGTTTAGTTTCTCTTAATAAACTGTGGTCCATTATGACAAAAAGCATAGTAAATGGTTTACGTTTGGTTGCCCATAATTACGACATTATGTCATATTTACATTTTGATCCTCAATGGACATCAGAGGAATTACATAAACATTTATTCAGTTCAATTCAACTTTATTTATCTACCATCAAATCACGGCAATGCCATCTCAAGACGCTTTACAGACAGAAAAAAAGGAACATAATGAAAGCCAATTCATAATAGCCTATATAAGGAAACCAACATATATATATATATATATATATATATATATATATATATATATATATATATATATATATATATATATATATATATATATATATATATATATATATATGTGTGTGTGTGTGTGTGTGTGTGTGCGCGTGTGTGTGTCACGTATGTTATTGTGGACACAAGAAAGACTACACTAAACCCTTTGGTGACAGTGAGTGGCACAAAACTGCTGTGAAAACTGTGTTTTCATCTAAAGAAGTAACTGTGGTTCAGACTTACAACCAAACTGGAGAAACCTGTTTCTTACCTTTAAGCATCTTTGGAAATGAAAGACAGTTTCTGCAGACGTAAAATCTGATGCATGAAGCATTTTGTGTTGGTAATCATTGGTGCGGCTCTTCAAGTATAACCTTAATCCCGATCTCGATGGACAGGTTTGCTTATGTGATTTAAAACACGACCTGTTTTTAGTCCACATCCATGTGAGAAAAAGGCACGCATGTAGTCTGTATTTTTAACTGAACACTAATAGTTCTGCCTTTGTGGGCTTTTTAAAGCTTTCTTTTCCCTCCTCCCTGATTGTCGCTCTGCTCTTTGCTGAGTGAAAGCAGCAGCTGCCAAGTCGAAGTGGCTGTTACCTGAACTGCAAAAAAACCCCAGCAAAGAGGAGTTAGAGCGAGCGACCGCCAGCTGCCTTCGTACTGGGCTCCATGCCACAGTGGAGGAAGCCAAGTCTGACCTCTTGACCCTCAAACAGCATCCTGATCCCACACCAGCTGATTTCCCCTTTACGCAGTTTATACATATAACCTGAAAGATGTTTTTATGCTACAGATATGAGATAATTTGTACTAGATTTGGTGTAAATATTCCTTCCTAAACTGAAGCTTTAGTTGGGTTGTTTTATGTAGATGGAAAGTAGGTGTTTATATGGCGTCTAAAACACAATTTTCTGTGTTTAAATCAGCTTCTTTTCCTGAATTGTCACTTTAAATCCAATCAGAGGCTTCGGTATGCGTCTGCCGGGAATGTAATGTTATGGATAAGGTGTCTGAAGAACGGCAGGAGTTCATCTTTTCACAATCTGGCCTCTTGTTTGAATGCAAATCTCTTAAGGATTTAGATAATCTAATCAGGCGGATGAGTCGTTCCAAGTGTTGCTGGTGGGTGGGACGGCAGGGGGAGCAGGAGCTGGGGGTCCATATGGACTTAGGTGTTCCTACTGGAGCTAATTTAAAGCTTTGAAACTTGTAAAATATGCTATTTGGTTTCATAATAACATAAAAAATTAGATTATTGCATCTGGTGAATCTTATTATCAACTGTGATGTTCCTAAAACCCTAAACTTTATCATTTTATTTGATTTATTCACCTTTTAAAGCAATATTTTGGCCCATTATGAGAAGTTATGTTAAAAAACACACTATAATTGATGTAATTAGTCCAGTAGCTTACATGATGTGTCATATATTGACCTGTAGTATAAATATAAATAAGTTTTTACAGTTCTTCATGTGTAAAAACTTAATTATAGTTGTTGATGAGTAAAAAGATGAAGGACTTGTTTGTGCTGAATGACAGAAAACGGTGACTCCCTGCATGGTGAAGTGGATTTTTGTGCCTTTTCTGGCTGGTCTCTGTGCTGGGATGAAGTCGCCATCCCTGCGGATGAGGCATCATGCATGTTGCGGCGGCGTGCTGACGTTTTTTGCAGGAATGCGTGTGATTTGCGGGGTTTGCACCGGGGAGGGCGACGGGAAGTCAGGCCGCCTCCCATTCAGTATAAAACCTCCCAGTCCGGCCCCACTCTTCCTCTTTCTGTTACCTGGCTAGGGGCAGCAGCTTTGGCCGTGAATACCCAAAAACACCGGTAAGTTCACGTTTTTTCGGTCATGTAGCCAGAAAACCAGCCGCGAACCTTTAACTCTTTATATGGTGTTCCATAGGTTCAATGTGAGTTTAATTTCCCTCCCTTTTGTGGCTTTACTAGTATAAAACTTGGCTCTTTTAGGTTATGTAACTTGATGCTAACCTGTAGATTTTAAATTAGCTGACTTTATGGAGCGTTTTCCAGCTTTTCCTTGGGAATTTGTTAGGTAAAAGCGTCTTCTTGTGTGTTTGAGTTCGGTTAAGTTTTTAGACAGAAGACGGGAAATGAGGGAGGAGAAATGTGGGGGGAAAAGGAACAAAGGAGGCTGGGAAAGCGGACATCCCAGGATGCTTTAATGGCATTTCTCTTCTCTCCTCCTTGGAACAGCTGGACGTGTTTCCCAGCGACAGGTGTTGGAGTCTGGGCACCATAGGCTCCAAATATTTGGAGATCTTTGTAACTTTACCCGACGTGGCTGTGGGAGTAACACGTGTCTCCTGGCTGGCCTGTGGCCGCGTGAGGCCTAGCGGCCGCCGCCTTTTTGCGATTCCTGCCACTCACCGTACAGAAACTGTGAAACTGGAAATTAAATGTAACACGGTTTTATATAAAACATGAGCTTTATTGGACTCCCTTTGGGTATTTAAGTCGACTCCTGAGAGAGTCGAGGTCAGATTGAACTGGGTTCAGTTAACGTCCCCTTTTTATATGATGTAATTTAAGCTCATATTCGACTTAATGAAGCAAACGGCTTTAGTTTTATTTAATTTTTTTGTCCTTGTCAGAAACTAACACAATGGGAAAGGAAAAGACCCACATCAACATCGTGGTCATTGGCCATGTCGACTCAGGAAAGTCCACTTCCACCGGTCACCTGATCTACAAGTGCGGAGGAATCGACAAGAGAACCATCGAGAAGTTCGAGAAGGAAGCTGCTGAGGTTTGTGTTTCATTTTTATGTTTAATTTTATTATGTTTTGAGCCAAGATGGCGGTGTTAACGTTTAGTTTTCTTATCTTTGGAACCAAGATGGCGGCGTCAGCGTGCCTGCTCTGAGCTCAGCTGCCCGGCACGCGGGTGTAGCAGGCGGGTGCGCGCGCGCGGGGTGGGGCTTGACGGGCGGCGCTAATGGTGACGGTGCACTTTGTTCGGTGTAGGCCAGAGGCTGCTGTACAGTTAAACACCGAATAAACTGCATTTTTACAGGTTCTAACACCTGGAAATGTTATGTTTTAATTAGGAATAAGAGAACCAACTGTCATGAATTTAATTAAACCTCCCATGAGTTTTTGTGTATTGCTTTAGCAAATGGTGTCTTGTGAGCCTTAAAATATGTCCAAACATAAGCCTATTTTTAAAAACTATATTTAAATAAATGCACCAAATTACAAGACAAATTAGCCACAGAGCCAACAATTTAACTTTTAAGTGAAGTTTAGCTCATTGCTTGTTTGTAGGCTAAAACAGTTGGAACTATATCAAAGCATGATATAGTTCCAGGATTTGTCAATTATGTTAGTGGTTCTCACCTGATTTAGTCTTAACAGAATACAGTTGACAAATTAAACACACCCCAACCGGATGCGTTTAAAGAAACAAGAAAAGGTCACTCTAGTACATTTTGATACCTCTTGTTGACCAACAGTTAGTTCAAAACGGCTTTAAAATCATTAAAACAGACTACAGCCTTTACTGTGTGTATTACAATGTTGTCAAAATAGTTAAGTTTTAACTCATACTTTGATTCTCAGTTGACACAGCAGTGGAAAAGCTTAATTGTGTAAACGAAAGCATTTTGTTTCTAGCAAATATTTTAATAGTTAAATGAATCAAACATTTTGAATACTTAAACACTTGTTGTGATGATGATATTCCCTGGAAATAAAGTACTTTCTCTCCTCTTTCAGATGGGTAAGGGCTCCTTCAAATACGCCTGGGTGCTGGACAAGCTGAAGGCCGAGCGTGAGCGTGGTATCACCATCGACATTGCTCTGTGGAAGTTTGAGACCAGCAAGTACTACGTGACCATCATTGATGCTCCTGGACACAGGGACTTCATCAAGAACATGATCACTGGTACCTCCCAGGTAATCGCCAGTAACCCATGAGCTTGAAAGCTGTCTTGTTGGTTTGCATTTCAACTAAATGTCTTGTTAATCGCCGCATAGGCCGACTGCGCTGTGCTGATCGTCGCTGCTGGTGTTGGTGAGTTCGAGGCCGGTATCTCTAAGAACGGCCAGACCCGTGAGCACGCCCTGCTGGCTTTCACCCTGGGTGTGAAGCAGCTCATCGTTGGTGTCAACAAGATGGACTCCACCGAGCCCCCTTACAGCCAGGCCCGTTTTGAGGAAATCCAAAAAGAAGTGAGCACCTACATCAAGAAGATTGGCTACAACCCTGCTGCTGTCGCCTTTGTGCCCATCTCCGGATGGCATGGAGACAACATGCTGGAGGCCAGTGACAAGGTGAGGGTCTTCTGTTGGATGGACACTCTCCAAACCCAGCCAACGCTTCTTGTAGCATTTTGTTCACCCAACGTGTTCCTTTTTAGATGAACTGGTTCAAGGGGTGGAAGATTGAGCGCAAGGAGGGCAATGCCAGTGGAACCACTCTTCTGGAGGCTCTGGATGCCATCCTGCCACCCAGCCGTCCCACCGACAAGCCCCTCCGTCTGCCCCTGCAGGACGTCTACAAAATCGGTGGTAAGGGAAAAACTTTTAGACAAGTCATTAAAGTTTTTAAATGTTGGGTATTAAAACGTGAAACTTCTATCAGGTATCGGAACTGTCCCCGTTGGACGTGTTGAGACCGGTGTCCTGAAGCCCGGCATGGTCGTCACCTTCGCTCCACCCAACCTGACCACTGAGGTCAAGTCTGTGGAGATGCACCACGAGTCCCTGCCCGAGGCTGTCCCTGGTGACAACGTCGGCTTCAACGTCAAGAACGTGTCCGTCAAGGAGATCCGTCGTGGCTACGTTGCTGGCGACAGCAAGAACGACCCACCCAAGGCTGCTGACAGCTTCAACGCCCAGGTTGGCATTGTGCAGTTTTTTTAAAAGCTAAAAGAAAATCAGTTATTTCATGGTTTGGTTGAACCAGACAGACTTCTAACCACATCTCCATCTGCAGGTCATCATCCTGAACCACCCAGGCCAGATCAATGAAGGTTACGCCCCAGTCCTGGACTGCCACACCGCTCACATTGCCTGCAAGTTCAAGGAGCTCATTGAGAAGATCGACCGTCGTTCTGGAAAGAAGCTTGAGGACAACCCCAAGTTCGTCAAGTCTGGAGACGCCGCCATCGTTAAACTCATCCCACAGAAGCCCATGGTTGTGGAGCCCTTCTCAAACTACCCTCCCCTCGGTAGGTTTCATACCAACAGGGACGCAACAAAATGTTGAGTGTTTGTAATGTTTCTAACATTCTGCTCACCCTTTTCCATCCAAGGTCGTTTCGCTGTGCGTGACATGAGGCAGACCGTGGCCGTCGGTGTCATCAAGGCTGTTGATACCAAGGAGGTTTCCGGAAAGACAACCAAGGCAGCAGAGAAGGCCCAGAAGAAGAAATGAATGGCTGTGCAGGACGTCCAACGACCAGATGTGTGCCGGCAGCAGCGGGCCACCTCCTTCCCCATATCTTCTTCCCACCCTGGGTCATCTTCTCTGAGGCACAGCTCTCACCTCAAGGACTGGCTTATGCTGATTAAAACCCACCGCAAAAGTTTTCGCAGGAAAAAAGAACTCTGTGGCGTTGTCTCTTACTGAATCACAGGACAGTGCCTCTTCTCAGTTCAGTTGAAGTTGCAAAAGGTTTAGAACCGTATCTCAATGTTAAAATGCCACAAATTGGAAAGAAAAGCTGCTGGTAACTAATAAAAATAAATGTCTTTGAAAAAATTGCAATTGGCTTGTCTGTGTCCTTCAGTGCTGCAGTTGGAGCAGTTTTTAGCTGCGACAGTGGAGCCTGTCTGCTGCAGCTGTTGTAGACCAGACTATCTGCGTCCGGTGATGCATTTGTTGTCCAATCGCCTCCTTGGGATACATGCCACCCCAGCCAATGGCACCCCTTTATTTTACTCGGACACCAACCAGAGCCTGCCAACCCTCCCTCGCCTGCGGCAGTATAAAAAGTCTGCACGGCTCATGTTCTGTCCTTTTTTGCTTCTGCTTTTAATTCAGGGTGGTCGTGGTAGTTGCTGGGCTCAGGTTGGTGGATTTAATGCTTATTTGAACTCAAACCTGGAGAAATGTGTTAATGGGATGGAACAAAGTCTAAACTGGATCTGGGCTTCATTTGAGGGCTTATTCCTCATGTTGAGGTGTGAGATCTGGTTTATTTCTATTCCTTGAAGCAATAATTGCACTAATGTACTTATTTTAAAAGGTTGCTAACTTAGTTTTGGTCTTTACTGCCTTATTTTATATATTTGTACTGGCTTGTGTCTGTTTGGCTTGTTAAAGTTGGTATTTTGAGGAGGAAAGGCTGGTTTTGGTGGATATTTGAGCTCATTTCTGCCAGTCACGCTTGTTTCTCTACCGTCGTGAACGCGCACAGCTCCTAAATGCTGAGTGACGGGTGCGCGCTTGCATCAGTTGACAACATGGCGGCGGTGCTCAACATGGAGGCTGGAAGCCGGTGCTCGTCCAGCACGTGGCGCGTGACTCACCGGCCTCGTGCACGCGCACTGACGTCAGAAAGCAGAACGTGTTAAAGGCGAAAAGTCCAAGATTATTTATGTCGAAGTTTGGGGGAAATTAGGCAGTTTCATGTTAAACAGTTTAAACGAGAAATCCTCCCCTAATTAACAAATTAATACATATAAACCATTACTCCATTGGTGTTTTAAATTTGTAGCTTTAAAAATGCATATAAACGCATTTATAACTGCTGTCCTTTTTGTTTGTAGCCGGTAAATAAAAATGGGTAAGGAAAAGACACACATCAACATCGTGGTCATTGGACATGTCGACTCCGGCAAGTCCACAACCACCGGACACCTGATCTATAAATGCGGAGGAATCGACAAGAGAACCATCGAGAAGTTCGAGAAGGAAGCTGCTGAGGTTGGTTTCAGGGTTTTATTTAGATTATTAAACTGAATGAGACATGATGGAAGTTCATCACATACATGATGAAAACTACAGCTCGCTCATATGACTGGTTAATGTCGCCACCTACCGTTTGCAGCTGGTACTGCATCACTGGCAAAATGATTCACACCATTTCCTATACTGAGGATTAACCTCTCTATATTACAGTCTATGGGATTAACCCTTGTATTGTGTTTAAAAAATCACATTGATTATGTTGCGGGTCCTTTTGACCCACACTGTGTAAATCTACTTACTACATTAAAAAAAACTAGTTCAACCAATAACACTTCAGATTATGTAAATGTGTAGAAAAGAGACATTCAATACAATCTTTGAACTACAACACTGTACTTAAGAACTATTTTTGTTTTTCCCTTTTCACAAACACTTCTAACTTGCCCCATTTTCTCTGATTTTCTCATTCTGAACATTTTCAATGTCATCCAGATGATGGACAGACAGCAACTGTGTGTTTTCTGTCGGTTCTGGCTTATTTTTTCTGACTGTTAAAAACATACAGCGTTCTTTAGAAGTTCATGTCCAAGGTGGGTGTAAAGAAGTTGTCACATGTGATGTTACGCACCTCCAGGTGGCTTTCCAGTGTACACTTACATATTTTATGTATAGCTAGATTTTGAATCAGAAGCTATCCATATTTTTAAGCCATACTTGGCAGGATTGTTGGGCATGTACTGTCGGAAAGGACAGCACCGCCTGAATGAAATAAGGCGCTCACAGACAGTAACATGCAAACCAAGATTGTACAACAAAGGTAGAATTTCAACCCATTTATCCCAACCATGTGATCGCAGCTAGCTTGTCTTATTCATGTCACTCTGGTATCGCGGTTGTCAAATCAGATGACTTGAGATTTTGTCAAATATCTCCAGAAACATTGTTGCTGGAAAGATCTTCATTCTACAGACTTACAGTAAAGTCTATCCTCAGACGCACTGCAGTGTCTGTGTATGAATGTCTACTCTAAAGCAATAAAAACATCAAAATTAGGTACATTAAAGAGACATTTTTGACTCTAATCAGCGACTTACCCACACTAAAGTGTCTGGGTCAAAATGACCCCCAACATCATCTTTGCATGCAAACATTGCACAGATGTTCAACTACACATAAAAGTCTCCAAATTTCATTGAAAAGTTCATGAACCCAGAAGAGGAAAAGTCACAAATTTTAATGAAGAAAAAGAAAAGTTAACCAGCAGTTTGTTCATCACAAAAACTGCAATGGGTCAAATTGACCCTTAACTAAATATAAAGGTTAATATCAATAACTTTCATCTTTCACACCCCAAATACATCAAATTATAAGACAAATTAGCCACAGAGCCAACTATTTAACCTTTTAGTGAATTTTAGCTCATTGCTTGTTTGTAGGCTAAAACATTCGGAACAATGTCATCTTTCTCCTGATCTGGTCATCGAAGCAGGACGAAGCCTGATGTAGTTCCAGGATTTTGTCAGTCATGTTGGTGGTTCTCACCTGATTTAATCTTATCTGACAGAAGACAGTAGACATATTAAACACACACCAACCTGATGCATATAAAGAAACAAGAAAAGGTCACTTCAGTACATTTTGATTCCTCTTGTTGACCAAAAGTTAGTTCAAAATGGCTTAAAAATCATTAAAACACACGACAATCTTTACTATGTGTCTGTATTTAAGAAAGTTTTAACTCTTGACTTTGACACCCAATTAAAGGATATAGCACGGGAAAATATTAGTTATCTAAACGAAAGCATTGATTTGTATGAAGTAAAATTTTAATAGTGAACAAAACATTAATCAAAAATATTTTTCAATTCAACTTTATTTATATAGCGTCAAATCAGGGCAGTGCCATCTCAAGATGTTTTACTGACAAAAAATAAATAAATAAAAGCCAGTTCATAATAGCCTATATAAGGAAAACAACAGATTGAGTTTTGAATACTTAAACACTTGTTGTGATGATGATATTCCCTGGAAATAAAGTACTTTCTCTCCTCTTTCAGATGGGTAAGGGCTCCTTCAAATACGCCTGGGTGCTGGACAAGCTGAAGGCCGAGCGTGAGCGTGGTATCACCATCGACATTGCTCTGTGGAAGTTTGAGACCAGCAAGTACTACGTGACCATCATTGATGCTCCTGGACACAGGGACTTCATCAAGAACATGATCACTGGTACCTCCCAGGTAAAAGTTCCACCTTGTTTTCTCCTCTCATGCTTCCTGCTCTGGGCTTGCCTTCTGACGAAGCTCTCCCCGGCCAGGCCGACTGCGCTGTGCTGATCGTCGCTGCTGGTGTTGGTGAGTTCGAGGCCGGTATCTCTAAGAACGGCCAGACCCGTGAGCACGCCCTGCTGGCCTACACCCTGGGTGTGAAGCAGCTCATCGTTGGTGTGAACAAGATGGACTCCACCGAGCCCCCTTACAGCCAGAAGCGTTTTGAGGAGATCACCAAGGAAGTGAGCGCCTACATCAAGAAGATCGGCTACAACCCCGCCACGGTCGCCTTCGTGCCCATCTCCGGGTGGCACGGAGACAACATGCTGGAGGCCAGTGACAAGGTGAGGCGCAGCTTAACCTGCCAGTTTTCTGCCTCCTTCGTATCACGTTAAACGTCTTTCACTCTGATTCTCCTTCAGATGAGCTGGTTCAAGGGGTGGAAGATCGAGCGCAAGGAGGGCGGAGCTTCAGGCATTACGCTGCTGGAGGCGCTGGACTCCATCATGCCCCCCAGCCGTCCCACCGACAAGCCCCTCCGCCTGCCCCTGCAGGACGTCTACAAAATCGGCGGTGAGTGAAAAACGTAAATAAGCAGCTTTTAGAAAAGGTTAAAGTTCAGCAGAGGAGTTTAAATCTGCTCTGATTGGTCGGCTTCTCCAGGTGGAGTCCGTCCTTTAACCTGACCCACACTCACCCTAACCTCTTCAGCGTTTTATTTAACAGAAATGTAAGGATGAACTTTCAGCGTTTTTCACCCAAATCTAAAATATTTTCATCATTTATCGTCTTCTCTACTCACACAGCAGCAGTGGTTCACATTCTTGTTGGAAAGAAGCTCAAAGTTCATTACATCTAAACTTTAGTTGTTTATGTTTTTTATTTAGCTAATCTTAAACCAGAAAAACGAGATTAGGATCCCAGATCAAGTTTCCAAGGAAGTCGTGGCCCAGCGAGCATCTGGACATCCTGCGATCGGGAGACAGACGCAGTGAAAGCATCGTTACAGTAAAAACGGACTAAAGACGACGTTTAGAAGTTCATCCAGCAGAAAAAAAAGGTCAAAGGTTGCATGTCTTCACTGTAAACCAGTGCTGTCCAAAGTCGGTCCTCTGGGCCTGCAGGTTTTCCATGTATCCCTGCTCCAACACATCTGGCTCCCATTAACAGGGTCAAACAGCCAATGAGGAGGGATGCATGGAAAACCTGCAGGATCGTGGTCCCTGAGGGACCGGACCCTGGTACAAACTGCTGGAAGAGAAAAGGCCCTAAAGTTGTTTAAATGTCACATTTTTCTTGCAGAACACTCTGCAATCAGCTGGTTTAACACCAAAAAGCTCATTTTCCGAACCGCTTCGTAGCGTTTAGGGAAGCTGGAGCGAATCCCAGAGACAGGAACAGGTCGCAGGGAGAAACCCCAACATTTAAAATATTCTCAGTATTTCCACGCAAGCAGCCGTGTACCGCACACCACACATTCTCTCAGCATTATGGGAGGAGAATAAAAATGTAAAAATGAATTTAACACTCGAGAAAGACGCAGTTTGACCGACTTCATTTCAAACAAATAAATATCCTGAGAGGCAGACGCTTCATCTGATTGGTGGGATGAAGCTCAATTTAGAGATGAAGTATTAAAATAAAACATAATAAATGCAGCAGAAGCAAATTACAGTTGTGCTCATTTTTATTCATACCTTTCATTAAAGAAGGAAAAAACAGCTGCCTGTAAAATAAGCTGAAATTGACAAAAGTAATAATAAATAAGAATTTTATTAAAATAATTACATTATTTTCTGATTCTGCTTCAATACAAATATTTTTAAAAAAAGCAAACAAACAAGATAATTTATTACATATTCCATCAGTCATAAAGTAATATTTAGTTGAAGAATCCTGTAATGTTTCCGCTCCAGTCAGGTGTTTTCTGTTCCTCTCAGTCAGACTTCTGCACCTGTTGACAGGTATTTTGTCCCACTGTTCAACAGAAAAGTGCTCTAATTTGTCCAGGACACATTTGTTTGTTTGTTTGTTTTGGTTTTTTTTCAACTCAATGAAATGAAAAAACAGTGTCTTATATTACTAAATTATATTTTTGCAAATTTTTAGTTCTTGTTCCTTTTTTAAGTCTCCAGTTATTTGAGTGACTGTTGTAAATTCAGCCTTTTCTTTAATGAAAGGGGATGAAGACATATGAGCTCAACTGTAAGTCTTAAACATCTGATGTTTCCTGCAGAGATTCTCATAAATCATCCCAGAAGGCAGAAAACGACCCGTGTTTTCCTTTACAACCATTCAAATGGAGCCGTTTCCTAAAACACGCAGCCTCCCTCTCTTCCAGGAATCGGAACCGTCCCCGTCGGACGTGTTGAGACCGGTATCCTGAAGCCCGGCATGGTCGTCACCTTCGCTCCCCCCAACCTGACCACTGAGGTCAAGTCTGTGGAGATGCACCACGAGTCGCTGTCCGAAGCTCTGCCCGGCGACAATGTCGGCTTCAACGTCAAGAACGTGTCCGTCAAGGAGATCCGTCGTGGAAACGTGGCCGGCGACAGCAAGAACGACCCACCCCTGGCTGCCGAGAACTTCACCGCTCAGGTGAGCAGCAGAAGAAGAACACTCCATTTTATCCTTCATGTTGATGAAACTTTGTCCCGAGTGTCTGTCCTCACATAGAATATAAACAGCAACGGAGATGATCCTCTTTCTGGCGCTGAAACTAAACCTCTGAAGCATTCTGCCGTTCCAGTTTTGGCCTTTTGGCTACTTGGAGAATCGCTCCAAAAACAACAAGAACTTCAGCAGAACATGCGACTCGAACAGAAAGAGCTCATCAGTGCCATGATTGGACGAGCCGGACTCTAACATTCAGCCAAACGTGTGTGAAGGAAGTTCAGGAGTGTAAAGCAGTTATTTACCATGAACACACCTGATGCTGCAGCGGTGACACGACCTCTGGGACAAATCAGGGCTACTTCTGTGTTTCCCTGCTCCAACACAGCTGACTTAAACTAACTGCATCCAACAGCCAGCGCTGTTGTGCATGATGACTGTGTTGGAGCGGGAAACATTGAAAACGTGCAGGAGCGGCCCTGCAGTGGATGGAGAGGTCATCACACAGAGAGGAGTCTAAACAAGCTGAGGGGATAAAAGATTAAATAAAAATATTTTACTGGAATAGAAACAAACTAGATTTTCCAATTTAAGTTTTTAATGCTTTCCAATATATTTCTTTTTTTATTTTTATTCTAAAAGTTATTTATTTAATTTGATTAAAAATAACAACTTGATTTTCAATTGTTTTCTTTTTTTCCCTATTTTACTTTTTTAAACTTTATATTTCTTTTCTTTTAACATTTCACACAGATATTTAAAAACGAAGCATAAAAATCAATTTTTTTTAAAATAAAAAAGAGAAATATTTTTAACTAAGTAGGTTGTTAGCTGGTTAGATAATTAGAGTGAGTTGGTTAATTTAAAAAAGACTAGTTTTCATCTGGTTTAAGGTGGACAAACTAGTTTATGTCGCGTGGCGAGCGGGGCAGCAGAGAAGAGCGGGAGGTAAAGGAAATTTGGAGGAAGAAACATGAAAACAGGTTTTTTTAGGGATGATTATTTTAACTTGTGATTATTAGTTTCATATCTGTTGGTTTTGGCTGTTTTCGTTCTGCAGCATCTATCAGCTGATCGGTCATGTGACGGTTTTTCTTCCTCATGATGGGTTTCTAAAGCTGAGACGGTCCTGAGAAATAAAGTCTGGATGTTTCTGGGATGAAAAACTTTCCGCTTCTTTTCCAGAAAACAATCAGGCAGACCACAGAAAGCTTTAGGGTTAAACCAGCGGTAAACTGCTTGTCTGACTGGTTCTGGTACAGTTTGAAGCATTTTATCTGGACGTTGACGCCAAGCAGGACAACAGTGGGGGACATGTCAGAGGCTGACTTGGTGTTGCTCCTCTGCGCAGGTCATCATCCTGAACCACCCCGGTCAGATCGCTCAGGGTTACGCCCCCGTGCTGGACTGCCACACCGCTCACATCGCCTGCAAGTTCAGCGAGCTGAAGGAGAAGATCGACCGTCGTTCTGGCAAGAAGCTCGAGGACAACCCCAAGGCTCTGAAGTCCGGAGACGCTGCCATCATCACCATGGTGCCTGGAAAACCCATGTGTGTTGAGAGCTTCTCCCAGTACCCCCCGCTGGGTGAGTCGGCTGTTCTCTGGCTTTTATTCAACGCTGCATTCATGGCTTGTTTTAACGTGCACTCTGCCCCCCCGCCGTCCCGTCCTCCTCTCAGGTCGCTTCGCCGTACGCGACATGAGGCAGACGGTTGCCGTCGGCGTCATCAAGTCCGTGGAGAAGAAAGCCCCCTCCGGAGGAAAGGTCACCAAGTCTGCACAGAAGGCCGAGAAGAAGAAATGAATCGTCATGCAGGACGTCGGACAGAACGAGCGGGCCGCCGCCGCGGCGAGCCCTCACCCCCCCTCTCACCCAGCGCCGGCTTCTCTGAGGCACATCTCTCTACTCAAGGACTGGATAATGCTGATAAAAGCCCATCGCAAAAGTTTCCGCAGGAAAGGAAGGTCCGTGCCTTCCAGAGGAAGCTGCGATGGCAAAGTTCAAACCCAACAATAAAGTTCTCTACATTGCCGAATGACGATGCTTCTCGTGTGTTTTTATGGCTCTCCAGAAGCTTCCGGCGGTTTCAGGGAGAATCTGGGTCCATCGTGGCTGAGCTGCAGGTTTCTGACACGCAGGAAGTCCTGAACCACCAAAACATCAACGCTGTAGGCGTCTAGATCCACCATCCTGCAGCTTTTAGATGCTTCCCTTCTCCAACACGCCTGAACGTCTCGTTGCAGAGCTGGACGACACGCAGAGGAGGGAAATCTGCCTTTTGATTCAGGCGTGTTGAACAAGCGTTGTGTCAAAACGCTGCAGGATGAAGGATCTCCAGAACTCTCAACTCTTTCTTTCTTCCAAAGGTCTTTTTTATTACGTAAAGTATCAATGAAATGTAGATTTTTGTTTTACTATCCCATACCCAAAAAATACAGAACACAAACAATAAACATCTACAATAAATAAAAATAATGATAAAAATAATAATAATAATAATAAAAAGGTGACTGACAAAGGCTACTCAGAGACAATTATAGTGGATCTCTCAAAAAATTCGAGAAAAAAAAAGGGTGCCATAATTTGTAGAATTTATTTTCAGATCCAAGGACGTTATATCTGATTTTTCCTAAATCCATACAAAGCATCATATCTTTGACACATAGTGCATGTGAAGAGTCTTTCCACTTAAAGAGGTGCTATGATGGTATTTCCAGTTTTCTGAGCTTTCTACAGTGTTACAGTGTTGAATCCTCATCAGACATGTGAACGACACTGTTTTTTATCACCTAAACACATGTTTGAGTTTGAGTTTGAGTTCCAGCACGCTCTCCATGGCGACGAAAAACGCGTCGTTTCAGAGAGTTTTTTCTACTTGGAAATCCTTGTGGCGTCCCGGGGGATAAGGTTCGGTGATTGGTTACCTTCTACTGGTTAACAAGGGCATGTACAAATACATCAGGCGGGTGGAAAACGTGGGATAAAGTTATTTCCAACGATGGCTGGTGAGTTTACCAAAGAGAGACATCCTGCTGCATTCGTTGCTGTGGGTTGCTGTTTTCCACTTCGTTTTCAGGCTCTGATTCAGGTTCCAACATGTAGGGCTGGATGCTATGTGTTGACATTGTATTTTGTTATTTTATTGAGTTCATATGAGCCTAATCCTTCTGTTTATGAGATGTTACAATGACGGTGAAAGCAGGTGCGGTGCGCGCTCCCGATGTAGTGCAGTGGCGGGAGGCGGGGCTTAATGCGGAAGAGTCTCAATCCACTCGTTTTGCCCGCAGGCTGATCTGACAGCCTACGGAGAGGGTCGGTCTGAAGTAAATAAAGAGATTTGTGACAATTGCAGAGTTCTCCACCGGCCACTGGGTGTCACTAGAGGCTAGGGAAACAAGACATGGTTAAGCTAGCAGATGAAGTAGCCACGTTTACACCGTGTTCATGTCAAGACAGAGATGTTAACCTGTCCGGCTTTTTTCCTGTAAGTCCGCTTATGTTTTACTACTGCTGCTAAGCTGATTCAAGTTTCTACGTCATGTATTAAGCATTTCTATGGTGAAATTGCATTTGTTTACGCTCATACTGTTGTAATGTTACAGGGCTTCCTCATCGTTGTCATTAAAGTGGTCTGACATCGAGGAGTGTGTTTCTTCATGAGGAAGCCATGGTTGTTGTTAAGTGCTCGGTTCCTGGCTGCACCTTCAGTACGGATTATGTGTCTGAGGCCCTCGCCGTTGCCCTGCTGACGAATCACGGGCTCGCCCATCAGGGCCCGCCTGGAATTGCCGCGCCTGCCCAGCTCCGTGCTCCTCTGGGCCCCAAGCTCGAACGTCCCAGGGTTGACATCGGCATATCGATAGAAGAATGGAACGTGTTCACTCGTCGCTGGGATGTCTTCCGCGTTGGCTCTGGCATTGGAGACGCCCAAGCCCCTTTCCAGCTGTTCCAGTGTGCTGGCCCCGAACTCGGAGATAGTTTGTTGAAGGCGAACCACGATGCCGCATCTGGACCCCTGCCAGATTTGTTAGCTGCCATGCGCTCACTCGCAGTCATTCCTGTGGCCACGTGCGTCCTGCGCACCGAGCTCCTTCAATTACACCAGGAGCGCGACGAATCGTTCCGCGCCTTCTCTGCCAGGGTGCGGGGGAAGGCGGAGACCTGTGCCTACAATGCAGCGTGCGTATGCGGCAGGACTGTGGACTATACGGACCATATTATCCATGATGTTTTGGTCAATGGCATCTATGACCCAGACATGCGCCGTGAAACGCTGGGGATACCCGATGTCCTGCGGAGACCAGTGAATGAGGTGATCGCGCTCGTTGAGACCAAGGAAATGGCTCGCAATGCACTCCCATCACCCAACCTTTCAGCCATGTCTTCATTCAGACGCTTGAACAAGGTTCAGCAGACGGGGCCTACCCCGACCCCAGCCCCGGTTGACAGGGCTAAAAAGGCCTCATGCCCAGTCTGCAAGAACGCTTTTGAAGTTTTCTTGGAGGGACCTCGCGGTTGGAATACCAAGCCCCACCGAGTCTGCGTTGACTGCTTCAGGGCCCGTCGGCGCCAGAAGCGGCTGCAGCTGCCACACGTCGGCCAACAAGCTACCATGGACTCAGAGCCGATCTCTCAGATCATGTCGTCCTGGTCCAGGGCCCTGCCTACCAGACATCGCAGGGGCCAGCCCCGTTGCCATGTTCCTGGCGCCGTCGGGCCCACGACCATCAGGCTTGACCACCACATCTTCTCGAGGGGCGAGTGGTGGCCAAACTGAGGGACCACCCTCGCGTCTCGATCTCCATCTCGGTTGATAACCTGGCCGGAAGCGGCACCCGCAATAGGGGCTCATGCTTGAAGGCTACGGCGCGCAGTCAGACCTATGGTCCCTCTCAGAGTTTCTCGCCTGCGGGTTCTTGCGTAATGACCTGCACCCCGTAGGTCTGAGCCTGTCGGCTGCCAACCACTCTCCTATTGCTGTTGACGGTGCTTTCTTTGCTGTGCTCTCTACGACCCCTAGCAGCGGGGTGGGCACGTCCTGCCGTTCCATGGTGTACGTTAGCAGGTCAGTCCAGTCCATGTATCTCTCCTATGAGTCGCTGCTCTGCCTCGGCCTCCTGCCTGGCACCTTCCCGTCGAATACCAGTAACGTGATTTCTGGGGGGGGGGGGCGTGACCGGGTCGCCCTTAACAAGGCGGATCAGCCCTTGCCGGTCTCTGCCACTCAGTCCACTGTCGGCGGCCGAGATCCCTGTGGGCCTAATGATCCTGAGTGCTCATGCCTTCAGCGTTCTGCCCCCCCGCCTCGGCCTGCAGAGCTGCCCTTCCCATGCACTCCGAGCAATAATGGCATCATGCGGGCCTGGCTGTTGGAGAGATATGCTTCATCTACATTCAACACCTGCCCCCATCGGGAGCTGCCATGCATGGACGGGCCACCGATTGAGATTCATGTGGACCCTGCGGCCACACCTAAGGCGTGCCACACCGCGGCAACCGTGCCCCTGCACTGGCAGCAGAAGGTACACGATGACCTCCTTCGGGACGAGGCCGTGGGTGTGATTGAACGTGTGCCTTATGGTGTCCCAGTGACATGGTGCCATCGTATGGTCGTCACTCGGAAGCATGACGGCTCCCCCCGCAGAACCGTGGACCTTTCACCTCTCAACAGGTACTGGCGACGTGAGACCTTTGCCACTGAACCCCCCTTCCACCTTGCCCGTCGCATCCCAAAGGACGCCTGGAAAACTGTCACGGATGCCTGGAACGGTTATCATAGTGTGCCCCTGCGCGAGTCGGATCGCCACCTGACCACTTTTATAACACCGTTCGGACGCTGGCGCTATACCAGGGCGCCTCAGGGTTTCCTGTCTTCTGGGGATGGCTACAACCGCCGTTTTGACGCTATCCTCTCGGATTACGAGCGAAAGGAGCGTTGTGTCGATGACACCATCCACTATGACGCTGACTTAGAGCAGCACTGGTGGAGGACCATCGACTTCCTCACACGGGTCGGCCAGGCGGGCATCGTGCTGAACCCTGACAAGTTTCAGTTCGCAGAAAGGACTGTTGACTTCGCTGGCTTTAGGATCTCGGACTCTACGATCGAACCACTTCCGAAGTACTTGGACGCTATCCGAGACTTTCCCACCCCAGTCTCCACCACAGATATCAGGAGCTGGTTTGGCCTTGTCAACCAGGTGGCCAACTATGCCCAGCTGCGTGACTCCATGGCTCCATTTAAGCCTTTCCTCAGCCCGAGGTGCAAGTTTTCGTGGTCGTGCGAGCTGGAGGACGCCTTCCAAGCGTCTAAGCAGGCTGTGGTTGAGGCCATCCGGGTGGATGTGGAGATCTATGACATGCAGAGGAGGACTTGCCTGCGCCCTGACTGGTCCCGGCGTGGCATTGGTTACTTTCTCCTGCAACAACACTGCGACTGCAGTTCTGGGGTACCGGACTGTTGCCTGTTGCTGGGTCACGCTTCCTATCCTCGGCGGAACAGCGTTACGCTGCTATCGAGGGGGAGGCTCTGGCCGTGGCCTGGGGCCTTGAGCAGACTAAATATTTTACGCAGGGGTGCGACAACCTTGTTGTCGTCACGGACTACAAACCTCTGGTGAAGATCTTCGGCGACCGTACGCTGGATGAGATCACAAATTCTCGTCTGTTTAGGCTCAAGCAGCGGACTCTTCCTTGGCGCTTCGACGTCGTACACCTACCTGGCAAGAGCAATCATGCCGCTGATGCCACCTCGAGACACCCTTCCCCTGCTGGCTCTATTGCCAGCCACTCACTGGGGCCACATAGCGATCCCGACGGTGTTGAGTCCGCACTCATGGCTTCTATCCGCGAGGATGCGCAGGAACTTGTTGTCATTTCCTGGCCCCTCCTTGCTCAGGAGACGGCAGCAGATGCTTCTTTTGCTCATCTTCTGTACCTTATTTAGCATGAGGGGACGATTGACGCTCGAGACCCTGCTCTGGCCAGCCTATCGCTGGTCTGTGAGTCCGTCTATGCACTGGATGGTGTCCTACTGTATGATGACCGTGTCGTGGTTCCGCCGTCCCTCAGAGGTAGGGTCCTCCGGCACCTTCATTCTGCTCACCAGGGGACTTCGCTGATGCTGCAGCGTGCCCGTGCCATTGTTTACTGGCCTGGGATGTCGAGGAACATCCGGGCCATCAGGGATGGATGCGCGGACTGCAACCGCAATGCCCCTTCACATGCAGCCACGCCCCCCATCCCATCCTCGCCACCATCCACACCATTCGAAGCTGTGTTCGCCGACTTCTTTGACTACAGGGGCCGCCACTACTTGGTCGTCGGGGACCGCCTCTCTGGGTGGGTGGAGGTCCTGAGCTCCACTGCGGGCACTGGCTTAGGGGGCTCGACTGGCTTGGTCCGCCACCTCCGTGCGTTTTTTGCTACCTTCGGTGTACCGGAGGAGCTTTCCAGTGACGGGGGCCCAGAGTTTACCGCCAGCCATACAGAGGATTTCCTCCGTTTATGGCATGTCAGACATCGTGTGTCCTCTGTTGGCTTTCCGCAGTCCAACGGCAGGGCTGAGGTTGCGGTGAAGACAGCCAAGCGCCTGCTGGTCTCCAATACCGGCCCGACTGGCAGTCTTGATCACGACCGTTTCCTACGCGCCATGCTGCAGCTGCGCAACACGCCTGATCCTGATTGTAATCTTTCGCCTGCGCAGATTATCTTTGGCCGCCCCTTGCGTGACTCCCTGTCCTTCGTCGGTAGGCTTGAGAAGTTCTCCAACCCACATGTCCGCCCACTCTGGCGTCAGGCATGGGCCGCGAAGGAGGAGGCCCTCCGGACTCGTATGTCCCATGCCACTGAGTCTCTAGAGCAGCGCTCACGGCCTCTCCGCCCTCTGGCACTGGGGGAGACGGTGTTCCTCCAGAACCTGCAGGGCCCCAGCCCGCGCAAATGGGATAGGTCTGGGGTGGTAGTGGAGTCCCTGGGCTATGATCAGTATCGGATCAGGGTAGACGGGTCGGGTCGCCTGACTTTGCGCAACCGGCACTTCCTCCGCGCTTATACCCCGGCCACCCACCATGCTAGGCGGCTGCGGGATGCGCCATCACCGCTGCCTGCTTCGGTGGCCAGGGAGCCTCGACCTGCCACTCGGGTCCCGGGGACCCCCCAGGTGGACCCGGATGGGCTCTGCCATGCTGTTCCCGGTGCACCCTTGTCAGTACCCCATGAGGCGGTTCCATCCGGGGATGGCCTCTCTTTTGATCCCACCCCCATGGATGTCCCACCGGACCGGGTGCCGCGGTCGCCACCTTTGCTGCCTCAACGTGTGCTTCCTGCTCGTGTGAGACGGCCCCCCAGACGCTATGAACCTGAGTCGGGCCGCTGGGTGCTGGCCTGAGTCCGTAAACCTAGTGTGGCTCTGGCTTTTCGGACTGGAGGGGGATGCAGAGTTCTCCACCGGCCACTGGGTGTCACTAGAGGCTAGGGAAACAAGACATGGTTAAGCTAGCAGATGAAGTAGCCACGTTTACACCGTGTTCATGTCAAGACAGAGATGTTAACCTGTCCGGCTTTTTTCCTGTAAGTCCGCTTATGTTTTACTACTGCTGCTAAGCTGATTCAAGTTTCTACGTCATGTATTAGGCATTTCTATGGTGAAATTGCATTTGTTTACGCTCATACTGTTGTAATGTTACAGGGCTTCCTCATCGTTGTCATTAAAGTGGTCTGACATCGAGGAGTGTGTTTCTTCAACAATAACTCCATCAATCCCAGTCCTTCTGGTCTCAGATATAAAAATAAATTAGCCTGAAATGCACATAATAGTTCCACTTTAAACAATAAAGCACATCTAGCCAATAACAGTGAAAATTTTACGATCCCAAACCTAAAGTTTGGCAATTTAAGCTCTGGCACCACTCCAAAAACAGCACACAGTGGATCCGGTTTAATTTGATGTATGAAAGACAAATTTCCAACGAGCTAAAAAGGACCAGTTCATGTGAAGCGAAGTGCCAGGTGCGCCTCTACATTTTCCACGTCCATGCAGGCCAGCTTAACCTTTAACAAATGAACACAGTGGACTATTTTAAACTGAATAAGTGCATGACGTGCACAAGAGAACTCTCAACTCTACTTTATTTATTCAGAACTTTTACACAACGCCAGCTGCAACAAAGCGCTGAACATAAAAACATGTAGAGAAATCAACAACAGTAATAGTTTAAGGAATTAGAAAGTAAAAAAAACAATAAAACTACATAAGAGAATAAGCATGTGTCAGTAATTATGCAGACTGCATGGTGTAGCTTCACTCACTTCCCTCTGCTTTGAACAGAAACGGTGTGCTGATGTGATACTACTTTGGCAATTCAGATGCATTTCTTATTATATTTGTCAGAGTGAAACAGAAATACACGTTCTATAAAGTCGATAAGATCTTTACTGCAAGTATTTGTACAACTCTAATCAGAGTTAGTAAACAGTAATCTGTCACCATTCAAAACCATCAGGGGTCTAATATGACATCTAACTGGGACATAGTCAGGGTCAGCCGGCCGTTTATTCAATTATAAACACTGTAAAAGGTTTTATTAATTCACTCGGAATGAAGCAGAAGTGATTTATTTTTGTCTGATCCAGATGAGCCAAGAATGAAATACACAACCCTCCAGCTTCCTAAATCATCTGTATAAATTAGATAGTTGGGAACTTATTTCTTTGTGACTGAAAAACACTGAGCTTAAACTGGAGGGGTATTCTGTCCCAAACTGGTTCCAGCATGGTGCATCATCCTGCAGGTGTCCACCAGAAGACGCTACATTGTGCTTATGAAGGGATGGACGTGGTCAGCAGCAGCACTCAGGTCGGCTACGATGGTTAAACCAGGTCCCGCTGGTAGACACAACGCCTCCACACACACACACACACACACACACATACATACATACATACACACAGGGCTGGAATAAAAGTGGACAGCCCCCTGGACCCAGAGTGTTCCTGGGGCCCCGTTACACACCATAACATTGTAAAAATTGTGAATGATACACTGTGAAACGACATTTCTAACATCTCCCAGCCAATGGTACCAATAGCAACACACTAGACACTGTGGTGTAACTATCTGGCTTTTATGTACATTTTGTTTTATGTCCAAATTGCTGGTGTTTGCCCTACGTGGGCCCCAGATGCCCCCCCCCAGTGGGTGTGGGCCCCATTGGATAATCCGACCTTGCATACACACACCATTACACTACCTGCAGCATATCTGATGCAAAAAAGCTTAATTACAAAAGTTGTGTTGTTTTTCTCCTTTTATTTACTTGGACTCAAACCTTGCGGCACCTTTTGCAAGTTTAATTTATTTTTTGTTCCTGCTCATCGACCTCCTGAATGTCAGCTTTTAATGCTCCTTAGAAATCAGGTCAGGACTGCAAAATGTGCTTGGAAAGGTTATGTCGAAAGTAGCAATATTATGTAATATTAATAATTGTTTTTATCTGTAGAGGCAACAGGCTTGTGCACAGTCTGGTCCTTGCCATAAAGGACCTGCAGAGAATAAGTTTAGAAATTCACACCAGGTCTGAGATTTTCATCCACACAATAAGAAACAACGTAAACAAAGGATTATTTACAGACATTATTTCAACTTTTATACTGAGTTGACTTTAATCAGTCTGCAGTCATGTGAAAAACTGCTCCAGGCTGCTGAGTCAGGACCTGTGTTCTGCTTCCATGTGCAAAGGTGCGCGTCCTCCTGGGCACGCGCCTGTCGGGAATAACAAGGTGTGTCCTCCTTTTTTACCAAGAGGAGATGAAGTCGTTGGAGTTATTCTCACATGAGTATTTTCTCTGAAATTGAAAGTGAAACCAAAGACACCGCGACACAAGCTCCGTCTGTCTGTCCAGCCTTTCAGGGTAGTCCAACCAATCACAGCACAGGGATGCACGGCGCGCGCGCAATCAGCTGCGTCGTCGCGAGACGTTTTATGTGAAGTGGACGACGCACGAGTAAGTTGCTCCTCCGCCGTTTTCTCCTTTAATATAATCATTTAAAATGCTAAATGAAGTTAGAATAAAAAGAAGAAAACTAAAATGAATATTTTCATCTTGTTTGTCGGTGTTAAGGTGAGAATTAGACCCATTGCATGAAAGCAGAGTCTGCACGTCGTTACAGGAACCTGGGAGGATTTTACAGTTTAAAATCTTTGTTGGATTTATAAATATATTTAGAGCGACTCGGCTGAAAACGTTTTATTTCGTCGCTTTAACTTGAAAAGTAAGAACTTTTTAATGTCCTCATTTATATGTGGAAAAATTAGTGTGGAGGACAGTTTAAAATGCAACGTGAGTTTACATGTAAAAATAATGTTTAAACTGTTTTTTCTTCATCATGTGTCTCATATTTGCTGTAGAAAAGTTAAGATAGAGTGGTTATAGACTGGGGAAACTGGGGAAAACACCTGGAAACGGGACAACAGGTCATTCTGGGTGTTAAAGTGTTTATGGACTCTCGTGTAAATGACACAAAGAAGAAGAAAATATCAAATCAAATCAAATCAAACTTTATTTCTTGAGCACTTTTCATGCCTCAGGCAACACAAAGTGCTTTACAGGATAAAATGAAGTCAAAAGGATTAAAACAAACAGTGGATAAAAAGGCATTTAAAAATAATCGACACAAGCTCTTTCCACACACTCACACACAAGGACAAAGAGCAAAGAACCCCCCCCCACACCCACCCACACACACCCACCCACATTCCCCGAAAAACATCATTCCCTGAATACTGTCTCTTTAACTGAATTCTGGTTAATAAAACAACTAAAAACATTCAGTAAGTGATAAAAATTCTGACTTGGTGCTGATTCGAGGAGACAATACCTCGGGATCCATCCACACCAGGAGCCAGTCCCCTGCATGCTCATAGGGGCCGCCGCCACAGCAACCGCACAACTCCCAGGCAGTAACGGGGCCACCCCGCAGCCGTGAAGCTGCAGTGCTGGACCCCGCGCCACCCAAACAGCAGCGGTCGCCATGACAACAGCCCCCAGACCAAACAGGCAGGGCCCCCAGCGTGCTGGATCCCCATAAGGAAACACTGGAGTTAAGACCAGAAGTTAAATAACCTTAAAAAGCAGTAAGAAATAAGAGCAACAATAAAAGAAAATATATATATATATATATATATATATATATATATATATATATATATATATATATATATATATATATATATATATATAAGTACTTTACAATAATGTATTAAAAATAAGAAATCTAATAAAACAATTTAAAAATAAATAAATTAATAAATGAAGTAAATTAAGATAAGTAAATAAAATAAAATTCAGTTAAATGCTAAGCTAAAAAGGTGTGTCTTGAGCCTCTTCTTAAAAACATCAACAGTCTCCGCGGCCCTGAGGCTCTCTGGCAGGCTGGTCCACAGTCCAGGACCATAACAATGGAAAGAGGTCTCACCGTATGTCTTAGTTCTGACTTTAGGAACCACTAAAAGGCCGGTACCAGAGGACCTCAGGGTCCGCGAAGGCTCATAATTAAAAAGAAGGTCGGATAAATAAGGCCTAAGACCATTTGGTCTTGGGCCTTATTTATCTTGGGCCTTTTGAAGGCCCAAGACCATTAAGGCATTTATAAATTAGTAAAAGAATCTTAAAAATCAATCCTGAAGTGCACAGAAAGCCAATGCAGTAATTTTAAAACTGGTGTAACGTGTTCCCGCCCTCTGGTCCTCGTCAGAACTCGTGCCGCTGAATTCTGTAGTAATTGTAGGCTGGAAAGAGACTTTTTAGAAAGACCAGAGAGCAGGGCATTACAGTAATCTAATCTACTGGATATAAAAGCATGCATCAGTCCAGATTATGGACCACATGCAGCCCAGGTTTCTCTCAAGAGGCCCAGACCAGTACAATACTAGTAAAGCTAAATATCTGGTAAACAGTTACCAGTTTTAGTGTAATTAGTGAAGTTTACATTTAATAAACCATGCTTTTAGAAAACTTTAACAACAACCAGAATTTTCCTTTGGAAAATGAGTGTAGTTTTGACATTTTGGCTCATTTTCTCATGTAACATCCATTATAACTTACAAACCACATCTACCACTGCAAAAAGATATTCTGTAATGATTTTAGTAACTTTTAAAGAGAATAGAATTATTTTAAATGTATATTTTTACTTGGGACCTGTCCAGGTCTACCTGCCTCTCATCCAGCGATTGTTGGGATAGACTCCAGCTTCCAGTGACCTTGAATTGGACTCAACAGTTTAGATAATAGAGTAATTTGGATTTAATTCTACTAAAGAAAACAAATTAACAAAAAAATTACAGTTAATGTTTGCAATTTTTATTGTCTTTTTTTTTCCATCCAAGTCATCCTGTGGACCAGATGAGACTGTGTGGGTGGGTTTGGCTACAAGCTGCATGTTTGATACCCCTGATTTAGAAAATAATTATGAGATTATTACAGTGAAATATCAACTGTGAATGTGAAATTTACGGCACTAGTAGCCATTTCACTTTGTCCACTTCACATGGTGATTTTTATCACTTTTACATTTTCTTAATAAACTTTAAACTTTTTTAGACAGAGCAATACTCTTAATAAATTCTAGGAAATGCATTTATCCATCCATCCGTCCGTCCGTCCGTCCGTCCATCTGACCGTCCGTCCATCCATCCATCCATCCATCCGTCTATCCATCCTTCCATCTGTCTGTCCGTTCATCCATCCATCCGTCCATCCATCCTTCCATCCGTCTGTCCGTCCGTCCGTCCATCCATCCATCCATCCATCCATCCATCTGACCGTCCATCCATCAATTCATCCATCCATCCATCC